>NW_027667577.1:0-54000 GCF_963924665.1 Micromys minutus
TTGCAGAAATTTCCATTATTTGGGGGCAAAAAACAGAAATTCCCCTTATTTTGGGGCAAAATTGCAGATATTTGCTTTATTTGGGGGCAAAAAACAAAAATTCCCCTTATTTTGCGGGAAAATTGCAGAAATTTGCTTTATTTGGGGGCAAAAAACAAAAATTCCCCTTATTTTGCGGCAAAATTGCAGAAATTTGCTTTATTATTTGTGAAATATTGCAGAAAATTCCCTTATTTTAGGGCAAAAGTGCAGAAATTTAACTTATTTCAGAAGAAAAAACAAAAATTTTTCTTATTTTAGGGCAAAAAGGCAAAAATTCCCATTATTTTGGGGCAAAAAGCCAGAAATTCACCTTATTTTGGGGTTAAATTGCAGAAATTTCACATATTTCATTGCAAAAAAGCAAAAATTCCCCTTATTTTGAGGTAAAATGCTGAAATTCCTTATATTTTGGGGCAAAAGGCAGAAATTCCCCTTATTTTGGGCCAAAAATGGCACAAATTTCCCTTATTTTGGGGCAAAATTGCAGAAATTTCATTTATTTCAAGGTATAAAGTCAGAAATTTTCCTTATTTTGGGGCAAAAAGGAGAAATTTCTTTTATTATGGTACAAAATTAAAGAAATTTTCTTTATTTTGGAACAAAAAGGCAGAAATTCACCATATTTTGGGGTAAAAGGCAGAAATTCTTCTTATTTTGAGTAAAAATGCAGAAATTCTCCTTATTTAGAGGTAAAATGCAGAAATTCCCCTAATATTGGGAAAAAATGCAGAAATTCCCTTTATTTTGGGGCTAAAAGGCAGAAATTTTCCATATTTTGAAGAAAAATTGCAGAAATTTTCATAATTTTCGGGCAAAAAGGCTGAAATTCTCCTTATTTTGGGGCAAAATTGCAGAAATTTCCTTTACTGTGGGGCAAAATTGCGGAAATTACCCTTATTTTGGGGCAAAATTGCAGAAATTTCCCTTGTTTTGGGGCAAAATTGTAGAAATTTCACTTATTTCAGGGAAATAAGGCAGAAATTTCTCTTATTTTGGGGCAAAAAGGCAGAAATTTCTTTTATCTTGGTACAAAATTGCAGAAATTTTTCTTATTTTAGAGCAAAAAGACAGAAATTCCCCATATTTTGGGGCAAAAGGCAGAAATTCCCCTTATTTTGAAGAAAAATGCTGAAATTCCCCTTATTTTGGGGCAAAAGGCAGAAATTCCCTTTATTTTGGGGCAAAAAGCAGACATTTCCCTTATTTTGGGGAAAAATTAGAGAAATTTCACTTATTTCAGGGAAAAAAGTCAGAAATTCCCCTTATTTTGGGGCAAAAACGCAGAAATTCCATTTATTTTTGGGGAAAAGGCAGAAAGTGCACTTATTTTGAGTCAAAAAGTCCGAAAATACCCTTATTTTGGGGCAAAAGTGAAGAAATTTCCCTTTTTTATGGCAAAAAGGTATACATTCCCTTTATTTTCGGGCAAAAAGGCAGAAATTCCCCGTATTTTGGAGCAAAATTGCAGAAATTCCCCTAATTTTGGGGCAAAAAGTCAGAAATTCCCCTTATTTGGGGGCAAAACTGCAGAAATTTCCTTTACTTTGGGGCAAAATTGCAGAAATTTCCCTTATTTTGTGGCAAAATTGCAGAAATTTCACTTATTTCAGGGAAAAAAGGCAAAATTTCTCTTATTTTGGGGCAAAAAGGCAGAAATTCCCCATATTTTGGGGCAAAAGGCAGAAATTCCCCTTATTTTGAGGAAAAAATGCTGAAATTCCCCTTATTTTGGGGCAAAAAGGCAGAAATTACCCTTATTTTGGGGCATAAAGGCAGAAATTCACCTTATTTTGGGGAAAAATTGAAAAAATTTCATATATTTCAGGGCAAAAAGGAAGAAATTTTCCTTATTTTGAGGTAAAATGCTGAAATTAGCTATATTTTGGGACAAAAGGCAGAAATTCCCCTATTTTGGGGGGCAAAAAAGGCAAAATTTCCCTTATTTTCAGGCAAAATTGCAGAAATTTCATTTATTTCAGGGTAAAAAGTCAGAAATTCCCCTTATTTTGGGGCAAAAAGGAGAAATTTCTTTTATTATGGTACAAAATTGAAGAAATTTTCTTTATTTTGGAACAAAAAGGCAGAAATTCCCCATATTTTGCGGTAAAAGGCAGAAATTCTTCTTGTTTTGAGGTAACCTGCAGAAATTCCTTTTATTTAGAGGTAAAATGCAGAAATTCCCCTAATATTGGGGAAAAATGCAGAAATTCCCTTTATTTTGGGGCTAAAAGGCAGAAATTTTCCGTATTTTGAAGAAAAATTGCAGAAATTCTCATAATTTTCGGGCAAAAAGGCTGAAATTCTCCTTATTTGGGGGCAAAAAGACAGAAAATCTCCTTTTTCGGGTGCAAAATTCAAAAATTCCCCTTATTTGGGGCAAAATTGCAGAAATTTCCTCTACTTTGGGGCAAAATTGCAGAAATTTCCCTTATTTTTGGGCAAAATTGCAGAAATTTCACTTATTTAAGGGAAAAAAGGCAGAAATTTCTCTTATTTTGAGGCAAAAAGGCAGAAATTTCTTTTATTTTGGTACAAAATTGCAGAAATTTTTCTTATTTTGGGGCAAAAAGGCATAAATTTCCCATATTTTGGGGCAAAAGGCAGAAATTTCACTTATTTTGAGGAAAAAAGGCTGAAATTCCCCTTATTTTGGGGCAAAAATGCAGAAATTCTTCTTATTTTGGGGCAAAAAGCAGACATTTCCCTTATTTTGGGGAAAAATTTTAGAAATTTCACTTATTTCAGGGCAAAAAGTCAGAATTTCCCCTTATTTTGGGGAAAAAGACAGAAATTCCATTTATTTTTGGGGAAAAGGCAGAAATTGCACTTATTTTAAGTCAAAAAGGCAGAAAATCGCTTTATTTTGGGGCAAAAGTGAAGAAATTTCCCTTTTTTTTGGCAAAAAGGTATACATTCCCTTTATTTTCAGGCAAAAAGGCAGAAATTCCCCGTATTTTGGAGCAAAATTGCAGATATTCCCCTAATTTTGGGGCAAAAACGCAAAAATTCCCTTTATTTTGGGGTAAAACTGCAAAAATTTCACTTATTTCGCGGCAAAATGGCAGAAATTCCCCTTATTTTCGGCGAAAAACGCAGAAAATCCTCGTATTTTGGAGCAAAATTGGAGAAATTCACCTAATTTTGGGGTAAAACATGCAGTAATTTTCTTTATTTTGTGGCAAATCGGCAAAAATTCCTCTTATTTTGGGGCAAACGGCAGAAATTCCCTTTATTTTAGGGCAAAATTGCAGAAATTTCCATTATTTGAGGGCAAAAAACAGAAATTCCCCTTATTTTGGGGCAAAATTGCAGAAATTTGCTTTATTTGGGGGCAAAAAACAAAAATTCCCCTTATTTTGCGCAAAATTGCAGAAATTTGCTTTATTTGGGGGCAAAAAACAAAAATCCCCCTTATTTTGCGGCAAAATTGCAGAAATTTGCTTTATTATTTGTGAAATATTGCAGAAAATTCCCTTATTTTAGGGCAAAAGTGCAGAAATTTAACTTATTTCAGAAGAAAACACAAAAATTTTTCTTATTTTAGGGCAAAAAGGCAAAAATTCCCATTATTTTGGGGCAAAAAGCCAGAAATTCACCTTATTTTGGGGTTAAATTGCAGAAATTTCACATATTTCATTGCAAAAAAGCAAAAATTCTCCTTATTTTGAGGTAAAATGCTGAAATTCCTTATATTTTGGGGCAAAAGGCAGAAATTCCCCTTATTTTGGGCCAAAAAAGGCACAAATTTCCCTTATTTTGGGGCAAAATTGCAGAAATTTCATTTATTTCAAGGTATAGAGTCAGAAATTCCCCTTATTTTGGGGCAAAAAGGAGAAATTTCTTTTATTATGGTACAAAATTAAAGAAATTTTCTTTATTTTGGAACAAAAAGGCAGAAATTCACCATATTTTGGGGTAAAAGGCAGAAATTCTTCTTATATTGAGGAAAAATGCAGAAATTCTCCTTATTTAGAGGTAAAATGCAGAAATTCCCCTAATATTGGGAAAAAATGCAGAAATTCCCTTTATTTTGCGGCTAAAAGGCAGAAATTTTCCGTATTTTGAAGAAAAATTGCAGAAATTTTCATAATTTTCGGGCAAAAAGGCTGAAATTCTCCTTATTTTGGGGCAAAATTGCAGAAATTTCCTTTACTGTGGGGCAAAATTGCAGAAATTACCCTTATTTTGGGGCAAAATTGCAGAAATTTCCCTTGTTTTGGGGCAAAATTGCAGAAATTTCACTTATTTCAGGGAAATAAGGCAGAAATTTCTCTTATTTTGAGGCAAAAAGGCAGAAATTTCTTTTATTTTGGTACAAAATTGCAGAAATTTTTCTTATTTTGGAGCAAAAAGACAGAAATTCCCAATATTTTGGGGCAAAAGGCAGAAATTCCCCTTATTTTGAGGAAAAAAGACTGAAATTTCCCCTATTTTGGGGCAAAAAGCAGACATTTCCCTTATTCTGGGGAAAAATTTAGAAATTTCACTTATTTCAGGGCAAAAAGTCAGAAATTCCCCTTATTTTGGGGCAAAAAGACAGAAATTCCGTTTATTCTTGGGGAAAAGGCAGAAATTGCACTTATTTTGAGTCAAAAAGGCGGAAAATGCCCTTATTTTGAAGCAAAAGTGAAGAAATTTCCCTTTTTTATGGCGAAAAGGTATACATTCCATTTATTTTCGGGCAAAATGCAGAAATTCCACGTATTTTGGAGCAAAATTGCAGAAATTCCCCTAATTTTGGGGCAAAAAGACAGGAATTCCCCTTATTGGGGGAAAATTGCAGAAATTTCCTCTACTTTGCGGCAAAATTGCAGAAATTTTCTTTATTATGGTGAAAAATTGCAGAAATTTCTTTTATTTTAGGGCAAAATTACAGAAATTTCACTTATTTCAAAAAAAAAGCAAAAATTTTTCTTATTTTGGGGCAAAAAGGCAGAAATTCCAATTATTTTGGGGCAAAAAGGCAGACATTCACCTTATTTTGGGGTAAAATTGCAGAAATTTCACATATTTTGTGGCAAAAGGCAGAAATTCCCCTTTATTGGAGGAAAAAAAACCTGAAATTCCCTTTATTTTGGGGCAAAAACGCAGAAATTTCCCTTATTTTGGGGCAAAAAGCAGACATTTCCCTTATTTTGGTGAAAATTTTTAGAAATTTCACTTATTTCAGGGCAAATATTCAGAAATTCCCCTTATTTTGAGGCAAAAATATCAGAAATTCCGTTTATTTTTGAGGAAAAGGCAGAAATTGCACTTATTTTGAGTCAAAAAGGCTGAAAATCGCCTTATTTTGGGGCAAAAGTGAAGAAATTTCCCTTTTTTATGGCAAAAAGTTATACATTCCCTTTATATTCGGGCAAAAAGGCAGAAATTCCCCGTATTTTGGAGCAAAATTGCAGAAATTTTCCTTATTTTAGGGTAAAACTGCAGAAATTTCACTTATTTCGTGGCAAGATGGCAGAAATTCCCCTTATTTTCGGCGAAAAACGCAGAAAATCCTCGTATTTTGGAGCAAAATTGCAGAAATTCACCTAATTTTGGGGCAAAACATGCAGTAATTTTCTTTATTTTGTGGCAAATAGGCAACAATTCCCCTTATTTTGGGGCAAATGGCAGAAATTCCCATTATTTTAGGGCAAAATTGCAGAAATTTACCTTACTTGGGAGCAAAAAACAAATATTCCCCTTATTTTGGGGCAAAATTGCAGAAATTTGCTTTATTTGGGGGCAAAAAACTGAAATTAACCTTATTTTGCGGCAAAATTGAAGAAATTTGCTTTATTATTGGGGAAAAATTGCAGAAAATTCCCTTATTTTAGGGCAAAAGTGCAGAAATTACACTTATTTCAGAAGAAAAAACAAAAATTTTTCTTATTTTGGGGCAAAAAGGCAACAATTCCCATTATTTTGGGGCAAAAAGGCAGAAATTCACCTTATTTTGGGGTTAAATTGCAGAAATTTCACATATTTCATTGCAAAAAACAGAAATTCCCCTTATTTTGAGGTAAAATGCTGAAATTCCCCATATTTTGGTGCAAAAGGCAGAAATTCCCCTTATTTTGGGCCAAAAAAGGAACAAACTTCCCTTATTTTCGGGCAAAATTGCAGAAATTTCATTTATTTCAGGGTAAAAAGTCAGAAATTCCCCTAATTTTGGGGCAAAAAGGAGAAATTTCTTTTATTATGGTACAAAATTAAAGAAATTTTCTTTATTTTGGAACAAAAAGGCAGAAATTCCCCATATTTTGGGGTAAAAGGCAGAAATTCTTCTTATTTTGAGGTAACATGCAGAAATTCTTTTTATTTAGAGGTAAAATGCAGAAATTCCTCTAATATTGGGGAAAAATGCAGAAATTCCTTTTATTTTGGGGCTAAAAGGCAGAAATTTTCTGTATTTTGAAGAAAAATTGCAGAAATTCTCATAATTTTCAGGCAAAAAGGCTGAAATTCTCCTTATCTTGGGGCAAAAAGACAGAAAATCTCTTTTTTTCGGGTGCAAAAATTCAGAAATTCTCAATATTTGGGGCAAAATTGCAGAAATTTCCCTTATTTTGGGGCAAAATTGCAGAAATTTTACTTATTTCAGAGAAAAAATGCAGAAATTTCTCTTATTTTGGAACAAAAAGGCAGAAATTTCTTTTATTTTGATACAAAATTTCAGAAATTTTTCTTATTTTGGGTCAAAAGCATAAATTTCCCATATTTTGGGGCAAAAGGCAGAAATTCCACTTATTTTGAGGAAAAAAGGCTGAAATTCCCCTTATTTTGTGGCAAAAAGCAGACATTTCCTTTATTTTAAGGAATAATTTTAGAAATTTCACTTATTTCAGGGCAAAAAGTCAGAAATTCTCCTTATTTTGGGGCAAAAAGACAGAAATTCCATTTATTTTTTTGGGAAAAGGCAGAAATTGCACTTATTTTGAGTCAAAAAGGCGGAAAATCGCTTTATTTTGGGGCAAAAGTGAAGAAATTTCCCTTTTTTATGGCAAAAAGATATACATTCCCTTTATTTTCGTGAAAAAAGGCTGAAATTCCCCTTATTTTGGAGCAAAATTGCCGAAATTCCTCTAATTTTGAGGCAAAAACGCAGAAATTCCCCTTATTTTGGGGTAATACTGTAGAAATTTCACTTATTTCGCGGCAAGAAGGCAGAAATTCCTTTTATTTTCGGCCAAAAACGCAGAAAATCCTCGTATTTTGGAGCAAAATTGCAGAAATTCACCTAATTTTGGGGTAAAACATGCAGTAATTTTCTTTATTTTGTGGCAAATAGGCAGAAATTCCTCTTATTTTGGGGCAAATGGCAGAAATTCCCTTTATTTTAGGGCAAAATTGCAGAAATTTCCTTTATTTGAGGACAAAAAACAGAAATTCCCCTTATTTTGGGGCAAAATTGCAGAAATTTGCTTTATTTGGGGGCAAAAAACAGAAATTCCCCTTATTTTGTGGCAAAATTGCAGAAATTTGCTTTATTATTTGGGAAATATTGCAGAAAATTCCCTTATTTTAGGGCAAAAGTGCAGAAATTTAACTTATTTCAGAAGAAAAAACAAAAATTTTTTTATTTTGGGGCAAAAAAGCAGAAATTCCCATTATTTTGGGGCAAAAAGGCAGAAATTCACATTATTTTGGGGTAAAATTGCAGAAATTTCACATATTTCTTTGCAAAAAAGCAGAAATTCCCCTTATTTTGAGGTAAAATGCTGAAATTCCCCATATTTTGGGGCAAAAGGCAGACATTCCTCTTATTTTGGGCCAAAAAAGGCACAAATTTCCCTTATTTTCGGGCAAAATTGCAGAAATTTCATTTATTTCAAGGTATAATGTCAGAAATTCCCCTTATTTTGAAGCAAAAAAAGGAAATTTCTTTTATTATGGTACAAAATTGAAGAAATTTTCTTTATTTTGGAACAAAAAGGCAGAAATTCACCATATTTTAGGGTAAAAGGCAGAAATTCTTCTTATTTTTAGGAAAAATGCAGAAATTCCCCTTATTTAGAGGTAAAATTCAGAAATTTCCCTAATATTGGGGAAAAATGCAGAAATACCCTTTATTTTGCGGCTAAAAGGCAGAAATTTTCCGTATTTTGAAGAATAATTGCAGAAATTTTCATAATTTTTGGGCAAAAAGGCTGAAATTCTCCTTATTTTGTGGCAAAATTGCAGAAATTTCCTTTACTGTGGGGCAAAATTGCAGAAATTTCCCTTGTTTTGGGGCAAAATTGCAGAAATTTCACTTATTTCAGGGAAATAAGGCAGAAATTTCTCTTATTTTGGGGCAAAAATGCAGAAATTTCTTTTATTTTGGTACAAAATTGCAGAAATTTTTCTTATTTTGGGGTAAAAAGACAGAAATTCCCCATATTTTGGGGCAAAAGGCTGAAATTCCCTTTATTTTGAGGAAAAAAGGCTGAAATTCCCCCTATTTTGGGGCAAAAAGGTAGAAATTCCCCTTATTTTGGGGCAAAAAGCAGACATTTCCCTTATTTTGGGGAAAAATTTAGAAATTTCACTTTTTTCAGGGAAAAAAGTCAGAAATTCCCCTTATTTTTGGGCAAAAAGACAGAAATTCCGTTTATTTTTGGGGAAAAGGCAGAAATTGCGCGTATTTTTAGTCAGAAAAGCAGAAAATGCCCTTATTTTGAAGCAAAAGTGAAGAAATTTCCCTTTTTTTATGGCGAAAAGGTATACATTCCCTTTATTTTCAAGCAAAATGAAGAAATTCCACGTATTTTGGAGCAAAATTGCAGAAATTCCCCTAATTTTAGGGCAAAAAGGCAGAAATTCCCCTTATTGGGGGAAAATTGCTAAAATTTCCTTTACTTTGCGGCAAAATTTCAGAAATTTTCTTTATTATGGGGAAAAATTGAAGAACTTTCTTTTATTTTAGGGCAAAATTACAGAAATTTCACTTATTTCAGAAAAAAAAGCAAAAATTTTTCTTATATTGGGGCAAAAAGGCAGAAATTCCAATTATTTTGGGGCAAAAAAGCAGAAATTCACTTTATTTTGAGGTAAAATTGCAGAAATTTCATATATTTCAGCGCAAAAAGGCAGAAATTCCCCTTATTATGAGGTAAAATGCTGAAATTCCCCATATTTGGGGCAAAAGGCAGAAATTCCCATAATTTTGGGGCAAAAAGGCACAAATTTCCCTTATTTTCGGGCAAAATTGCACAAATTTCATTTATTTCAGTGTAAAAAGTCAGAAATTCCCCTTATTTCAGGGCAAAAAGTAGAAATTTCTTTTATTATGGTACAAAATTGAAGAAATTTTCTTTATTTTGGAACAAAAAGGCAGAAATTCCCCATAATTTGCGGTAAAAGGCAGAAATTCTTCTTATTTTGAAGTAAAATGCAGAAATTCCCCTTATTTAGAGGTAAAATGCAGAAATTTCCCTAATAATGGGGAAAAATGCAGAAATTCCCTTTATTTTGCGGCTAAAAGGCAGAAATTTTCCGTATTTTGAAGAAAAATTGCACAAATTTTCATAATTTTCGGGCAAAAAGTCTGAAATTCTCCTTATTTTGGGGCAAAATTGCAGAAATTTCCTTTACTGTGGGTCAAAATTGCAGAAATTTCCCTTGTTTTGGGGCAAAATTGCAGAAATTTCCATTATTTTGGGGCAAAATTGCAGAAATTTAACTTATTTCAGGGAAATAAGGCAGAAATTTCTCTTATTTTGGGGCAAAAATGCAGAAATTTCTTTTATTTTGGTACAAAATTGCAGAAATTTTTCTTATTTTGGGGTTAAAAAGACAGAAATTCCCCATATTTTGGGGCAAAAGGCAGAAATTCCCCTTATTTTGAGGAAAAAAGGCTGAAATTCCCCCTATTTTGGGCCAAAAAGGCAGAAATTCTCCTTATTTTGGGGCAAAAAGCAGACATTTCCCTTATTTTGGGGAAAAATTTAGAAATTTCACTTTTATCAGGGAAAAAAGTCAGAAATTCCTCTTATTTTTGGGCAAAAAGACAGAAATTCCGTTTATTTTTGGGGAAAA
Source organism: Micromys minutus (assembly GCF_963924665.1). Taxonomy (NCBI): domain Eukaryota; kingdom Metazoa; phylum Chordata; class Mammalia; order Rodentia; family Muridae; genus Micromys; species Micromys minutus. The sequence continues at coordinate 10,045 of NW_027667577.1, forward strand.
GGCAGAAATTGCACGTATTTTTAGTCAGAAAGGCGGAAAATGCCCTTATTTTGAAGCAAAAGTGAATAAATTTTCCTTTTTTATGGCGAAAAGGTATACATTCCCTTTATTTTCGGGCAAAATGAAGATATTCCACGTATTTTGGAGCAAAATTGCAGAAATTCCCCTAATTTTAGGGCAAAAAGGCAGAAATTCCCCTTATTGGGGGAAAATTGCTAAAATTTCCTTTACTTTGCGGCAAAATTTCAGAAATTTTCTTTATTATGGGGAAAAATTGCAGAACTTTCTCTTATTTTAGGGCAAAATTGCACAAATTTCACTATTTCAAAAAAAAAGCAAAAATTTTTCTTATTTTGGGGCAAAAAAGCAGAAATTCCCATTATTTTGGGGCAAAAAGGCATAAATTCACCTTATTTGGGGGTAAAATTGCAGAAATTTCACATATTTCAAGGCAAAGAGGCAGAAATTCCCCTTATTTTGAGGTAAAATTCTGAAATTCCCCATATTTTGGGGCAAAAGGTAGAAATTCCCGTTATTTTGTGGCAAAAAGGCACAAATTTCCCTTATTTTCGGGCAAAATTGCAGAAATTTCATTTATTTCAGGGTAAAAAGTCGAAATTCCTCTTAATTTGATGAAAAAAGGCTGAAATTCCCCTTATTTTGTGGCAAAAAGGCAGAAATTCCCCTTATTTTGGGGCAAAAAGCAGACATTTTCCTTATTTTGGAGAAAAATTTTAGAAATTTCACTTATTTCAGGACAAAAAGTCAGAAATTCTCCTTATTTTCTGGCAAAAAGACAGAAATTCCGTTTATTTTTGGGGAAAAGGCAGAAATTGCACTTATTTTGAGTCAAAAAGTCGGAAAATCCTCTTATTTTGGGGCAAAAGTGAAGAAATTTTCCTTTTTTATGGCAAAAAGATATACATTCCCTTTATTTTCGGGCAAAAAGGCAGAAATTCCCCATATTTTGGAGCAAAATTGCAAAAATTCCCCTAATTTTGGGGCAAAAAGGCACAAATTCCTTTTATTTTGGGGTAAAGCTGCAGAAATTTCACTTATTTCGCGGCAAAATGGCAGAAATTCCTCTTATTTTCGGCGAAAAAGGCAGAAAATCTTCGTATTTTGGAGCAAAATTGCAGATATTCACCTAATTTTGGGGTAAAACATGCAGTAATTTTCTTTAATTTGTGGCAAAATGGCAGAAATTCTCCTTATTTTGAAAGCAAATGGCAGAAATTCCCCTTATTTTAGGGCAAAATGGCAGAAATTTCCCTTATTTGTAGGCAAAAAACAGAAATTCCCTTTATTTTGGTGCAAAATTGCAGAAATTTCACATATTCCAGGGCAATAAGGCAGAAATTCCCCTTATTTTGAGGTAAAATGCTGAAATTCCCCATATTTTGGGACAAAAGGCAGAAATTCCTTTTATTTTGGGGCAAAAAAGCACAAATTTCCCTTATTTTCGGGCAAAATTGCAGAAATTTCATTTATTTCTGGGTGAAAAGTCAGAAATTCCCATAATATTGGGGCAAAAAGGAGAAATTTCTTTTATTATGGTACAAAATTGAAATAATTTTCTTTATTTTGGAACAAAAAGGCAGAAATTCCCCATATTTTGGGGTAAAAGGCAGAAATTCTTCTTATTTTGAGGTAAAATGCAGAAATTCCTCTTATTTAGAGGTAAAATGCAGAAATTCCCCTAATATTGGGAAAAAATGCAGAAATTCCCTTTTTTTGAGGCTAAAAGGCAGAAATTTTTCGTATTTTGAAGAAAAATTGCAGAAATTCTCATAATTTTCGGGCAAAAAGGCTGAAATTCTCCTTATTATGGGGCAAAAAGAGAGAAAATCTTTTTTTGGGTGCAAAAAGTCAGAAATCCCCCTTATTTGGGGCAAAATTGCAAAAAATTTATTTACTTTGGAGCAAAATTGCAGAAATTTCCTTTATTTTGGGGCAAAATTGCAGAAATTTCACTTATTTCAGGGAAAAAAGTTAGAATTTTTTTTATTTTGGGGCAATAAGGCAGAAATTTCTTTTATTTTGGTACAAAATTGCAGAAATTTTTTTTATTTTGGGGCAAAAAGGCAGAAATTCCCCGTATTTTGGAGCAAAATTGCAGAAATTCCCTAATTTTAGGGCAAAAAGGCAGAAAATCCCCTTATTTTGGGGTAAAACTGCAGAAATTTCACTTATTTCGTGGCAAAATGGCAGAAATTCCCCTTATTTTCGGCGAAAAAGGCAGAAATTCCTCAATTTTGGAGATAAAATTACAGAAATTCACCTAATTTTGGGGTAAAACATGCAGTAATTTTCTTTATTTTGGGGCAAAAATGCAGAAATTTCCCTTATTTGGGGGCAAAAAACATAAATTCCCCTTATTTTGGGGCAAAATTGCAGAAATTTCCTTTATTATGGGGAAAAATTGCAGAAATTTCCCTTATTTTAGGACAAAATTGCAGAAATTTCACTTATTCAGAGAAAAAAATAAAAATTTTTCTTATTTTGGGGCGAAAATGCAGAAATTTTCCTTATTTTGGGTAAAAAAGGCAGAAATTCCCCTTATTTTGGAATAAAATTGCAGAAATTTCACATATTTCAGGGCAAAAAGGCAGAAATTCCCCTTATTTTGTGACAAAAAGGCAGAAAATCCCCTTAATTTTGGGCAAAAAGGCAGAAATTCCTTGTATTTTGGAGCAAAATTGCAGAAATTCCCCTAATATTGGGGCAAAAAGGCAGAAGTTCCCCTTATTTTCGAAGAAAGAGGCAGAAATTCCCTGTATTTTGAAGCAAAATTGCAGAAACTCCCCTAATTTTGGGGCAAAAAGGCAGAAATTCCCTTTATTTTGGGACAAAAATACAGAAATTCTCCTTATTTCGGGTCAAAAAGTCAGAAAATTTTCTTATTTTGGTGCAAAATTGAAGAAATTTCCCTTATTTTGGGGCAAAATTGCAGAAATCTCCCTTATTTTGGGGCAAAATTGGAGAAATTTTATTTATTTTGGTACAGAATTGCGGAAATTTTTTTTTATTTTGTGGCAAGAAGGCAGAAATTTTTTATATTTTTTGGCAAAAAGGCACAAATTTTTCTTATTTTCGGGCAAAGTTGCAGAAATTTCATTTATTTCAGGACAAAAAATCAAAATTCCTTTTATTTTGGGGCAAAAAGCAGAAATTTCTTTTATTTTGGTACAAAATTGAAGAAATTTTCCCTATTTTGTAACAAAAAGGCAGAAATTCCCCTTATTTTGAGGTAAAAAGGCGGAAATTCCCCTTATTTTGGGGCAAAAAGGCAGAAATTTCCTTTACTTTGTGGCAAAAAGGCAGAAATTCCCTTTATTTTGGGGCAAAATTGCAAAAATTTCACTTTTTCAGGGCCAAAAGTCAGAAATTTGCCTTATTTTGTGGCAAAAAGCAGAAATTCCCCTAATTTTGGGGCCAAAACCAGAAATTTCCCTTATTTTGGGCTAAAATTGCGGAAATTTCAAATATTTCAGGGCAAAAAGGCAGAAATTCCACTTAATTTCGGGCTATAAGGCAGAAATTCCCTGTATTTTGGAGCAAAATTTCACAAATTCCCCTAATTTTGAGGGAAAATGCAGAAATACACATTATTTTGGAGCAAAAAGATAGAAATTCTCCTTATTTCAGGGCAAAAAGTCAGAAATTCCCCTTATTTTGGGGCAAAATGGCAAAAATTTCTTTTAATTTGTGGCAAAATTGCAGAAATTTTTCTTATTTTGGTCAAAATTGCAGAAATTTCACTTATTTCAGGGAAAGAAGACAGAAATTTCTCTTGTTTTGGGGCAAAAGGGCTGAAATTTCTTTTATTTTGGTATAAAATTGCAGAAATTTTCTTTATTTTGGGGCAAAAATGCAGAAATTCCCCATATTTTGGGGCAAAAAGGCAGAGATTACCCTTATTATGAGGAAAAAGGCTGAAATTCCCCTTATTTTGGGGCAAAAAAAAAGAAATTCCCATTATTTTGTGGCAAAAAGGCAGAAAATTCTTTTATTTTGGAACAAAATTGCACAAATATCACTTATTTCAGGGCAAAATTCAAAAATTCCTTTTATTTTGTGGCAAAAAGACAGAAATTCCGTTTATATTTGGGTAAAAAGGCAGAAATTTCACTTATTTTGAGGTAAAAAGGCAGAAATTCCTCTTATTTTGGGGCAAAAATGAAGAAATTTTCCTTTTTTGTGGCAAAAGGTATACATTCCCCTTATTTTCGGGCAAAAAAGCAGAAATTCCCCGTATTTTGGAGCAAAATTGCAGAAATTCCCCTAGTTGTGGGGCAAAAAGGCAGAAATTCCCTATATGTTGGGGCAAAAAACAGAAATTCTCCTTATTTTGGGGAAAAACTCAGAAATTCCACTTATTTTGGGGCAAAATTCCAGAAATTTCCTTTATTTTGTGGCAAAATTGCAGAAATTTTCCTTATTTTGGGGCAAAATTGCAGAAATTTCACTTATTTCAGGAAAAAAGGCAGAAATTTTCTTTATTTTAGGGCAAAAAGGCAGAAATTCTTAATATTTTGTGGCAAAAATGCAGAAATTCCCCTTATTTTGAAATAAAAAGGCTAAAATTTCCCTTATTTGTGTGCAAAAAGGCAGAAATTTTCCTTATTTTTGGGCAAAATTGAAGAAATTGCACTTTTTTCAGGGTAATAAATCAGAAATTTTCCTTATTTTGGGGCAAAAAGACAGAAATTCCCTTTGTTTTGGGGGAAATATACAGAAATTCCACTTATTTAGAGGCAAAAAGGCAGAAATTCCTCTTATTTTGGGGCAAAAATGAAGAAAATTCCCTTTTTTATGGCAAAAAGTTATGCATTCCCCTTATTTTCGGGCAAAAAGGCAGAAATTCCCTGTATTTTGGAGCAAAATTGCAGAAATTCCCCTTATTTCAAGGTAAAAAGCTGAAATTCCCCTTATTTGGGGGCAAAAGCAGAAATTTTTCTTATTTTGGGGCAAAATTGAAGAAATTTAACTCATTTCAGGGTAATAAGTCAGAAATTCCCCTTATTTTGGGGCAAAAAAGAGAGAAATTCCCTTTGTTTTAAGGGAAAAATACAGAAATTCCATTTATTTAGTGACAAAAAGGCAGAAATTCCCTTTATTTTTGGGCAAAAATGAAGAAATTTCCCTTTTTTATGGCAAAAAGGTATGCATTCCCCTCATTTTCGGGCAAAAAGGCAGAAATTCCCTTAATTTTGGAGCAAAAGGCAGAAATTCCCTTTATTTTTGGGCAAAAATCAGAAATTCCCCTTATTTAGGGGCAAAATTCCAGAAATTTCTTTTATTTTGGGGCAAAATGGAAGAAATTTACCTTATTTTGGGGCAAAATTGCAGAAATTTACTGTATTTGGGGCAAAATTGCAGTAATTTCACTTATTTTCAGGTAAAAAGGCTGAAATTTCCTTTTTGGGGGGCAAAAAGGGAGAAATTCCCCTTTTCGGGGCTAAATTGCAGATATTTTCCTTATTTGGAGCAAAAAGGCAGAAATTCCTTATATTTTTGGGCAAAAAGGCAGAAATTCCCATTATTTTGAGGTAATAAGGCAGAAATTTCTCTTATTTTGGGGCAAAAAGGCAGAAATTCTCTTTATTTTGGGATAAAATTGCAGAAATTTCAAATATTTCAGGGCAAAATGGCAGAAATTCCCCTTATTTTGTGGAAAAAAATGAAATCCCTAATTTTTGGCTAAAATTGCAGATATTTCACTTATTTTGTGACAAAAAGCCAGAAATACCATTTAATTTCGGGCAAAAAGGCAGAAATGACCCGTATTTTGGGGAGAAAAGGCACAAATTTCCCTTATTTTCAGGCAAAATTGCAGAAATTTCATTTATTTCAGGGTAAAAAGTCAGAAATTCCCCTTATTTTGGGGCAAAAAGCAGAAATTTCTTTTATTATGGTACAAAATTGAAGAAATTTTCCTTATTTTGGAACAAAAAGGCAGAAATTCCCCATATTTTGGGGCAAAATGCAGAAATTCCCCTTATTTAGAGGTAAAATGAAGAAATTCCCCTAATATTGGGAAAAAATGCAGAAATTCCCTTTATTTTGGGGGCTAAAAGGCAGAAATTCCCCGTATTTTGAAGCAAAATTGCATAAATTCTCATAATTTTAGGGCAAAAAGGCTGAAATTCTTTTTATTTTGGTGCAAAAAAAAGAAAATCTCCGTTTTTCGAGGGCAAAAAGTCAGAAATTCCCCTTATTTGGGGCAAAATTGCAGAAATTTCCTTTACTTTGTGGCAAAATTGCAGAAATTTTCTTTATTATGGGGCAAAATTGTAGTAATTTCACATATTTCAGGGAAAAAAGGCAGAAATTTCTCTTATTTTGGGGCAAAAAGGCAGAAATTTCTTTTATTTTGGTACAAAATTGCAGAAATTTTTTATATTTTGGGGCAAAAACTCAGAAATTCCTCATACTTTGGGGCAAAAGGCAGAAATTCCCCTTATTTTGAGGAAAACAGGCTGAAATTCCCCTTATTTTGGGGCAAGAAGGCAGAAATTCCCCGTATTTTGGGGCAAAAAGCAGACATTTCCCTTATTTTGGGGAAAATTTCAGAAATTTAACTTATTTAAGGGCAAAAAGTCAGAAATTCAACTTATTTTGGGGCAAAAAGACAAAAATTCCGTTTATTTTTGGGGAAAAGTAAGAAATTGCACTTATTTTGAGGCAAAAAGGCGGAAAATCCCCTTATTTTGGGGTAAAAATGAAGAAATTTCCCTTTTTATGGCAAAAAGGAATACACTCCCTTTATTTTCGGGCAAAAAGGCAGAAATTCCCCATATATTGCAGCAAAATTGCAGAAATTCCCCTAATTTTAAGGCAAAAAGGCAGAAATTCCCCTTATTTTGGGGTAAAACTGCAGAAATTTCACTTATTTCACGGCAACATTGCAGAAATTCTCCTTATTTTCGGCGAAAAAGGCAGAAAATCCCCGTATTTTGGAGCAAAATTGCAGAAATTCACCTAATTTTGGTGTAAAACATGCAGTAATTTTCTTTGTTTTGGGGCAAAAATGCAGAAATTCCCCTTATTTTGGGGCAAAAGGCAGAAATTCCCCTTATTTTAGAAGAAAATTGCTGAAATTTCCCTTATATGGGGACAAAAAACAGAAATTCCTTTTATTTTGGGGCAAAATTGCAGAAAAATTCCTTTATTATGGGGAAAAATTGCAGAAATTTCTTTTATTTTAAGGCAAAATTGCAGAAATTTCACTTATTTCAGAGAAAAAAAGCAAAAATTTATATTTTGGGGTAAAAAGGCAGAAATTCCCATTTTTTTGGGAAAAAAAGGCAGAAATTCACCTTATTTTGGGGTAAAATTGCAGACATTTCACATATTTCAGGGCAAAAAGGCAGAAATTTCCATTATTTGGGAGCAAAAAGGCAGAAATTCCCTTTATTTGGGGATAAAATTGCAGAAATTTCTATTGTTTGGGGGAAAAAAGGCAGAAAATCCCCTTAATTTCGGGCAAAAAGGCAGAAATTCCTTGTATTTTGAAGAAAAATTCCAGAAATTCCCCTAATATTGGGGCAAAAATGCAGAAATTCCCTTTATTTGGGGTAAATCGGCATAAGTTCCCCTTATTTTCGGGAAAAGAGGCAGAAATTTTCTGTATTTTGAAGCAAAATGCAGAAACTCCCCTAATTTTGTGGCAAAAAGGAAGAAATTCCCTTTATTTTGAGGCAAAAATACAGAAACTCTTCTTATTTCGGGGAAAATATCAGAAATTTCCCTTATTTTGGGGCAAAATTTTAGAAATTTCTTTTATTTTGGTACAGACTTGCAGAAATTTTTCTTATTTTGTGGCAAAAAGGCAGAAATTCCCCATATTTTGGTGCAAAAAGGCTGAAATTCCTCTTATTTTGAGGTAAAATCCTGAAATTCCCCATATTTTGGGGCAAAAGTGCAGAAATTCCCCTCATTTGGGGCAAAAAAACACAAATTTCCCTTATTTTCGGGCAAAATTGCAGGAATTTCATTTATTTCAGGGCAAAAAGTCAGAAATTACTTTTATTTTGGGGCAAAAAGCAGAAATTTCTCTTATTTTGATACAAAATTGTAGAAATTTTTCTTATTTTGGAACAAAAAGGCAGAAATTACCCATATTTTGGGGCAAAAGGCAGAAATTCCCCTTATTTTGAGGTAAAAAGGCTGAAATTCCCATTATTTTGGGGCAAAAAGGCAGAAATTCTTTTTACATTGTGGCAAAAAGGTAGAAATTCCCGTTAATTGGGGCAGAAAAGCAGAAATTGTCCTTATTTAAGGGCAATAGGGCAGAAATTCCCCATATTTTGTGGCAAAAAGGCAGAAATTCCCCTTATTTGGAGGTAAAATGCTGAAATTCATATTATTTTCGGCAAAAAGGCAGAAATTCCTGTTATGTTGGGGCAAAATTGCAGAAATTTCAATTATTTCAGGGCAAAAAGTGAGAAATTTGCCTTATTTTGGGGCTAAAAGCAGAAATTCCCCTAATTTTGGGGCCAAAAACAGAAATTCCCCTTATTTTGGGGTAAAATGGCAGAAATTTCAAATATTTCAGGGCAAAAAGGCAGAAATATCACTTTATTTCGGGCAATAACGCAGAAATTCCCCGTATTTTAAAGCTAAATTTCAGAAATTCCCCTTATATTGGTGCAAAAATGCAGAAATTCCCTTTTTTTTGTGCAATAAGGCAGATTTCCCCGTATTTTGAAGCAAAATTGCACCTATTCCCCTAATTTTGAGGGAAAATGCAGAAATTCACATTATTTTGGGGCAAAAAGACAGAAATTCTCCTTATTTCAGGGCAAAAAGTCAAAAATTCCCCTTATTTTGTGGCAAAGTTGCAGAAATTTCCTTTATTTTGGGGCAAAATTGCAGAAATTTCATTATTTTGGGGCAAAATTGCAGAAAATTCACTTATTTCAGAGAAAAAACACAGAAATTTCTCTTATTTTGGGGCTAAAGGGCAGAAATTACTTTTATTTTGGTACAAAATTGAGGCAAAAATGTAGAAATTCCCCATATTTTGGGGCAAAAAGCCAGAGATTCCCCTTATTATGAGGTAAAATGCTGAAATTCCCCTTATTTTGGGGAAAAAAGACAGAAATTCCCTTTATTTTGTGGCAAAAACGCAGAAATTTTTCTTATTTTGGGGCAAAATTGCAGAAATTTCACTTATTTCAGGGCAAAATTTAAAAAATTATTTTTATTTTGGGGCAAAAAGACAGAAATTCTGTTTATTTTTGGGTAAAAAGGCAGAAATTTCACTTATTTTGAGGTAAGAAGGCAGAAATTCCTCTTATTTGGGGGTAAAAATGAAGAAATTTCCCTTTTTTGTGGCAAAAGGTATACATTCCCTTTATTTTCGGGCAAAAAAGCAGAAATTCCTCGTATTTTGGAGCACAATTGCAGAAAATCCCCTAATTGTGGAACAAAAAGTCAGAAAATCCTTATATGTTCGGTCAAAAAGTCAGAAATTCTCCTTATTTTGGGGCAAAACTCAGAAATTCCACTTATTTTGGGGCAAAATTCCAGAATTTTTCCTTATTTGGGGGCAAAATTGCAGAAATTTCACTTATTTTGGGGCAAAATTGAAGAAATTTCACTTATTTCAGGGAAAACAGGTGGAAATTTTCCTTATTTTGGGGCAAAAAGGTAGAAATTCCTAATATTTTGTAGCAAAAATGCAGAAATTCCCCTTATTTTTAGGTAAAAAGGCTAAAATTCCTCTTATTTGGGGGCAAAAAGGCAGAAATTTCCCTTATTTTGGGACAAAATTGCAGAAATTTCACTTATTTCAGGGTAATAAGTCAGAAATTCCCCTTATTTTGGGGCAAAAAAGACAGAAATTCCCTTTGTTTTGGGGGAAAAAGAGAGAAATTCCACTTATTTAGAGGCAAAAATGCAGAAATTCCTCTTATTTTGAAGCAAAAATGAAGAAATTTCCCTTTTTTATGGCAAAAATGTATGCTTTCCCCTTATTTTCAGGCAGAAAGGCAGAAATTCCCCGTATTTTGGAGCAAAATTGCAGAAATTCCCCTAATTGTGGGGCAAAAAGGCAGAAATTCCCTATATGTTGGGGCAAAAAGACAGAAATTCTCTTTATTTTGGGGCAAAACTCAGAAATTCCACTTATTTTGGGGAGAAATTGCAGGAATTTACCTTATTTTATGGCAAAGTTGCAGAAATTTTCCTTAGTTGGGGCAAAATTGCAGAAATTTCACTTATTTTCAGGTAAAAGGATGACATTTCCTTTATTTTGGGGCAAAAAGGTAGAAATTCCCCTTATTTTGGGGCAAAATTGCAGAAATTTTCCTTATTTTGGGGCAAAAAGGCAGAAATTTCTTATATTTTGGGACAAAAAGGCAGAAATTCCTCTTATTTTGAGGTAATAAGGCTGAAATTCCCCTTATTTTGGGGCAAAAAGGCAGAAATTCCCTTTATTTTGGGGTAAAATTGCAGAAATTTCAAATATTTCAGGTCAAAATGGCAGAAATTTTTCTTATTTTGGGTCAAAAAGATGAAATCCCTAATTATTGGCTAAAATTGCAGAAATTTCACCTATTTCTGGACAATAAGGCAGAAATTCCACTCAAATTCGGGCAAAAAGGCAGAAATGACCCATATTTTAGAGCAAAACTAGAGAAATTCTCCTAATATTGGTGCAAAAATGTAGAAATTTCCTTTATTTAGGAGGGAAAAATGCAGAAATTCCCCATATTTTGGTGCAAAACGGCTGAAATTCTTCTTATTATGAGGTAAAATGTTGAAATTCCCCATATTTTGGGAGAAAAGGCAGAAATTCTTCTTATTTTGAGGCAAAAAGGCAGAAATCCCCCTTATTTTCAAGCAACATTGCAGAAATTTCATTTATTTTACGGCAAAAAGTCAGAAATTCCCCTTATTTTGGGGCAAAAAACAGAAATTTCTTTTATTATGGTACAAAATTAAAAAAATTTTCCTTATTTTGGAACATAAAGGCAGAAATTTTCCATATATTGGGGCAAAATGAAGAAATTATTCTTATTTTGAGGTAAAATGCAGAAATTCCCTTTATTTTAGGGCTAAAAGGCAGAAATTCCCCGTATTTTGAAGCAAAATTGCAGAAATTCTCATAATTTTCGGGCAAAAAGGCAGAAATTTTCCTTATTTTGTGGCCAAAAGGCAGAAAATCCCCTTTATTCGGGAGGAAAAAGTCAGAAAATACCCTTATTTTGGGGCAAAATTGCAGAAATTTCCTTTACATTGGGGCAAAATTGCAGAAATTTTCCATATTTTGGGGCAAAATTGCAGAAATTTCACTTATTTCAGGGAAAAAAGGCAAAAATTTCTCTTATTTTGGGGCAAAAAGGCAGAATTTTTTTTTATTTTGGTACAAAATTGCAGAAATTTTTCTTATTTTGGGGCAAAAAGACGAAAATTGCACTTATTTTGAGTCAAAAATGCAGAAAATCCCCTTATTTTGGGGCAAAAGTGAAAAATTTCCCTTTTTTATTAGAAAAAGTTATACATTCCCTTTATTTTCAAGCAAAAAGGCAGAAATTCCCCATATTTTGGAGCAAAATTGCATAAATTCTCCGAATTTTGGGGCAAAAAGGCAGAAATTCCCCTTATTTTGGGGTAAAACTGCAGAAATTTCACTTATTTCGCGGCAAAATGGCAGAAATTCTTCTTATTTTCGGCGAAAAAGGCAGAAAATCCTTGTATTTTGGAGCAAAATTGCAGAAATTCACCTAATTTTGGGGTAAAACATGCAGTAATTTTCTTTATTTTGTGGCAAAAAGGCAGAAATTTTTCTTATTTTGGGGCAAATGGCAGAAATTCCCCTTATTTTAGGGCAAAATTGCAGAAATTTCCCTTATTTGGGAGCAAAAAACAGAAATTCCCCTTATTTTGCGGCATAATTGCAGAAATTTGCTTTATTATGGGGAAAAATTGCAGAAATTTCCCTTATTTTAGGGCAAAATTGCAGAAATTTCACTTATTTCAGAAAAAAAAGCAAAAATTTTTATTATTTTAGGGAAAAAAGGCAGAAATTCTCATTATTTTGGGGCAAAAAGGCAGAAATTCACTTTATTTTGGGGTAAAATCGCAGAAATTTCACATATTTCAGGGCAAAAATGCAGAAATTCCGCTTATTTTGAGGTAAAATGCTGAAATTCCCCAATTTTGGGGCAAAAGGCAGAAATTCCCCTTATTTTGGGGCAAAAAGGCACAAATTTTCCTTATTTTCGGGCAAAATTGCAGAAATTTCATTTATTTCAGGGTAAAAAGTCGAAATTCCTCTTAATTTGATGAAAAAAGGCTGAAATTCCCCTTATTTTGTGGCAAAAAGGCAGAAATTCCCCTTATTTTGGGGCAAAAAGCAGACATTTTCCTTATTTTGGAGAAAAATTTTAGAAATTTCACTTATTTCAGGACAAAAAGTCAGAAATTCTCCTTATTTTCTGGCAAAAAGACAGAAATTCCGTTTATTTTTGGGGAAAAGGCAGAAATTGCACTTATTTTGAGTCAAAAAGTCGGAAAATCCTCTTATTTTGGGGCAAAAGTGAAGAAATTTTCCTTTTTTATGGCAAAAAGATATACATTCCCTTTATTTTCGGGCAAAAAGGCAGAAATTCCCCATATTTTGGAGCAAAATTGCAAAAATTCCCCTAATTTTGGGGCAAAAAGGCACAAATTCCTTTTATTTTGGGGTAAAGCTGCAGAAATTTCACTTATTTCGCGGCAAAATGGCAGAAATTCCTCTTATTTTCGGCGAAAAAGGCAGAAAATCTTCGTATTTTGGAGCAAAATTGCAGATATTCACCTAATTTTGGGGTAAAACATGCAGTAATTTTCTTTAATTTGTGGCAAAATGGCAGAAATTCTCCTTATTTTGAAAGCAAATGGCAGAAATTCCCCTTATTTTAGGGCAAAATGGCAGAAATTTCCCTTATTTGTAGGCAAAAAACAGAAATTCCCTTTATTTTGGTGCAAAATTGCAGAAATTTCACATATTCCAGGGCAATAAGGCAGAAATTCCCCTTATTTTGAGGTAAAATGCTGAAATTCCCCATATTTTGGGACAAAAGGCAGAAATTCCTTTTATTTTGGGGCAAAAAAGCACAAATTTCCCTTATTTTCGGGCAAAATTGCAGAAATTTCATTTATTTCTGGGTGAAAAGTCAGAAATTCCCATAATATTGGGGCAAAAAGGAGAAATTTCTTTTATTATGGTACAAAATTGAAATAATTTTCTTTATTTTGGAACAAAAAGGCAGAAATTCCCCATATTTTGGGGTAAAAGGCAGAAATTCTTCTTATTTTGAGGTAAAATGCAGAAATTCCTCTTATTTAGAGGTAAAATGCAGAAATTCCCCTAATATTGGGAAAAAATGCAGAAATTCCCTTTTTTTGAGGCTAAAAGGCAGAAATTTTTCGTATTTTGAAGAAAAATTGCAGAAATTCTCATAATTTTCGGGCAAAAAGGCTGAAATTCTCCTTATTATGGGGCAAAAAGAGAGAAAATCTTTTTTTTGGGTGCAAAAAGTCAGAAATCCCCCTTATTTGGGGCAAAATTGCAAAAAATTTATTTACTTTGGAGCAAAATTGCAGAAATTTCCTTTATTTTGGGGCAAAATTGCAGAAATTTCACTTATTTCAGGGAAAAAAGTTAGAATTTTTTTTATTTTGGGGCAATAAGGCAGAAATTTCTTTTATTTTGGTACAAAATTGCAGAAATTTTTTTTATTTTGGGGCAAAAAGGCAGAAATTCCCCGTATTTTGGAGCAAAATTGCAGAAATTCCCTAATTTTAGGGCAAAAAGGCAGAAAATCCCCTTATTTTGGGGTAAAACTGCAGAAATTTCACTTATTTCGTGGCAAAATGGCAGAAATCCCCCTTATTTTCGGCGAAAAAGGCAGAAATTCCTCAATTTTGGAGATAAAATTGCAGAAATTCACCTAATTTTGGGGTAAAACATGCAGTAATTTTCTTTATTTTGGGGCAAAAATGCAGAAATTTCCCTTATTTGGGGGCAAAAAACATAAATTCCCCTTATTTTGGGGCAAAATTGCAGAAATTTCCTTTATTATGGGGAAAAATTGCAGAAATTTCCCTTATTTTAGGACAAAATTGCAGAAATTTCACTTATTCAGAGAAAAAAATAAAAATTTTTCTTATTTTGGGGCGAAAATGCAGAAATTTTCCTTATTTTGGGTAAAAAAGGCAGAAATTCCCCTTATTTTGGAATAAAATTGCAGAAATTTCACATATTTCAGGGCAAAAAGGCAGAAATTCCCCTTATTTTGTGACAAAAAGGCAGAAAATCCCCTTAATTTTGGGCAAAAAGGCAGAAATTCCTTGTATTTTGGAGCAAAATTGCAGAAATTCCCCTAATATTGGGGCAAAAAGGCAGAAGTTCCCCTTATTTTCGAAGAAAGAGGCAGAAATTCCCTGTATTTTGAAGCAAAATTGCAGAAACTCCCCTAATTTTGGGGCAAAAAGGCAGAAATTCCCTTTATTTTGGGACAAAAATACAGAAATTCTCCTTATTTCGGGTCAAAAAGTCAGAAAATTTTCTTATTTTGGTGCAAAATTGAAGAAATTTCCCTTATTTTGGGGCAAAATTGCAGAAATCTCCCTTATTTTGGGGCAAAATTGGAGAAATTTTATTTATTTTGGTACAGAATTGCGGAAATTTTTTTTTATTTTGTGGCAAGAAGGCAGAAATTTTTTATATTTTGTGGCAAAAAGGCACAAATTTTTCTTATTTTCGGGCAAAGTTGCAGAAATTTCATTTATTTCAGGACAAAAAATCAAAATTCCTTTTATTTTGGGGCAAAAAGCAGAAATTTCTTTTATTTTGGTACAAAATTGAAGAAATTTTCCCTATTTTGTAACAAAAAGGCAGAAATTCCCCTTATTTTGAGGTAAAAAGGCGGAAATTCCCCTTATTTTGGGGCAAAAAGGCAGAAATTTCCTTTACTTTGTGGCAAAAAGGCAGAAATTCCCTTTATTTTGGGGCAAAATTGCAAAAATTTCACTTTTTCAGGGCCAAAAGTCAGAAATTTGCCTTATTTTGTGGCAAAAAGCAGAAATTCCCCTAATTTTGGGGCCAAAACCAGAAATTTCCCTTATTTTGGGCTAAAATTGCGGAAATTTCAAATATTTCAGGGCAAAAAGGCAGAAATTCCACTTAATTTCGGGCTATAAGGCAGAAATTCCCTGTATTTTGGAGCAAAATTTCACAAATTCCCCTAATTTTGAGGGAAAATGCAGAAATACACATTATTTTGGAGCAAAAAGATAGAAATTCTCCTTATTTCAGGGCAAAAAGTCAGAAATTCCCCTTATTTTGGGGCAAAATGGCAAAAATTTCTTTTAATTTGTGGCAAAATTGCAGAAATTTTTCTTATTTTGGTCAAAATTGCAGAAATTTCACTTATTTCAGGGAAAGAAGACAGAAATTTCTCTTGTTTTGGGGCAAAAGGGCTGAAATTTCTTTTATTTTGGTATAAAATTGCAGAAATTTTCTTTATTTTGGGGCAAAAATGCAGAAATTCCCCATATTTTGGGGCAAAAAGGCAGAGATTACCCTTATTATGAGGAAAAAGGCTGAAATTCCCCTTATTTTGGGGCAAAAAAAAAGAAATTCCCATTATTTTGTGGCAAAAAGGCAGAAAATTCTTTTATTTTGGAACAAAATTGCACAAATATCACTTATTTCAGGGCAAAATTCAAAAATTCCTTTTATTTTGTGGCAAAAAGACAGAAATTCCGTTTATATTTGGGTAAAAAGGCAGAAATTTCACTTATTTTGAGGTAAAAAGGCAGAAATTCCTCTTATTTTGGGGCAAAAATGAAGAAATTTTCCTTTTTTGTGGCAAAAGGTATACATTCCCCTTATTTTCGGGCAAAAAAGCAGAAATTCCCCGTATTTTGGAGCAAAATTGCAGAAATTCCCCTAGTTGTGGGGCAAAAAGGCAGAAATTCCCTATATGTTGGGGCAAAAAACAGAAATTCTCCTTATTTTGGGGAAAAACTCAGAAATTCCACTTATTTTGGGGCAAAATTCCAGAAATTTCCTTTATTTTGTGGCAAAATTGCAGAAATTTTCCTTATTTTGGGGCAAAATTGCAGAAATTTCACTTATTTCAGGAAAAAAGGCAGAAATTTTCTTTATTTTAGGGCAAAAAGGCAGAAATTCTTAATATTTTGTGGCAAAAATGCAGAAATTCCCCTTATTTTGAAATAAAAAGGCTAAAATTTCCCTTATTTGTGTGCAAAAAGGCAGAAATTTTCCTTATTTTTGGGCAAAATTGAAGAAATTGCACTTTTTTCAGGGTAATAAATCAGAAATTTTCCTTATTTTGGGGCAAAAAGACAGAAATTCCCTTTGTTTTGGGGGAAATATACAGAAATTCCACTTATTTAGAGGCAAAAAGGCAGAAATTCCTCTTATTTTGGGACAAAAATGAAGAAAATTCCCTTTTTTATGGCAAAAAGTTATGCATTCCCCTTATTTTCGGGCAAAAAGGCAGAAATTCCCTGTATTTTGGAGCAAAATTGCAGAAATTCCCCTTATTTCAAGGTAAAAAGCTGAAATTCCCCTTATTTGGGGGCAAAAGCAGAAATTTTTCTTATTTTGGGGCAAAATTGAAGAAATTTAACTCATTTCAGGGTAATAAGTCAGAAATTCCCCTTATTTTGGGGCAAAAAAGAGAGAAATTCCCTTTGTTTTAAGGGAAAAATACAGAAATTCCATTTATTTAGTGACAAAAAGGCAGAAATTCCCTTTATTTTTGGGCAAAAATGAAGAAATTTCCCTTTTTTATGGCAAAAAGGTATGCATTCCCCTCATTTTCGGGCAAAAAGGCAGAAATTCCCTTAATTTTGGAGCAAAAGGCAGAAATTCCCTTTATTTTTGGGCAAAAATCAGAAATTCCCCTTATTTAGGGGCAAAATTCCAGAAATTTCTTTTATTTTGGGGCAAAATGGAAGAAATTTACCTTATTTTGGGGCAAAATTGCAGAAATTTACTGTATTTGGGGCAAAATTGCAGTAATTTCACTTATTTTCAGGTAAAAAGGCTGAAATTTCCTTTTTGGGGGGCAAAAAGGGAGAAATTCCCCTTTTCGGGGCTAAATTGCAGATATTTTCCTTATTTGGAGCAAAAAGGCAGAAATTCCTTATATTTTTGGGCAAAAAGGCAGAAATTCCCATTATTTTGAGGTAATAAGGCAGAAATTTCTCTTATTTTGGGGCAAAAAGGCAGAAATTCTCTTTATTTTGGGATAAAATTGCAGAAATTTCAAATATTTCAGGGCAAAATGGCAGAAATTCCCCTTATTTTGTGGAAAAAAATGAAATCCCTAATTTTTGGCTAAAATTGCAGATATTTCACTTATTTTGTGACAAAAAGCCAGAAATACCATTTAATTTCGGGCAAAAAGGCAGAAATGACCCGTATTTTGGGGAGAAAAAGGCACAAATTTCCCTTATTTTCAGGCAAAATTGCAGAAATTTCATTTATTTCAGGGTAAAAAGTCAGAAATTCCCCTTATTTTGGGGCAAAAAGCAGAAATTTCTTT
Organism: Micromys minutus; assembly: GCF_963924665.1. Taxonomy (NCBI): domain Eukaryota; kingdom Metazoa; phylum Chordata; class Mammalia; order Rodentia; family Muridae; genus Micromys; species Micromys minutus. Next base: position 27,621 of record NW_027667577.1, read on the forward strand.
TATTATGGTACAAAATTGAAGAAATTTTCCTTATTTTGGAACAAAAAGGCAGAAATTCCCCATATTTTGGGGCAAAATGCAGAAATTCCCCTTATTTAGAGGTAAAATGAAGAAATTCCCCTAATATTGGGAAAAAATGCAGAAATTCCCTTTATTTTGGGGGCTAAAAGGCAGAAATTCCCCGTATTTTGAAGCAAAATTGCATAAATTCTCATAATTTTAGGGCAAAAAGGCTGAAATTCTTTTTATTTTGGTGCAAAAAAAAGAAAATCTCCGTTTTTCGAGGGCAAAAAGTCAGAAATTCCCCTTATTTGGGGCAAAATTGCAGAAATTTCCTTTACTTTGTGGCAAAATTGCAGAAATTTTCTTTATTATGGGGCAAAATTGTAGTAATTTCACATATTTCAGGGAAAAAAGGCAGAAATTTCTCTTATTTTGGGGCAAAAAGGCAGAAATTTCTTTTATTTTGGTACAAAATTGCAGAAATTTTTTATATTTTGGGGCAAAAACTCAGAAATTCCTCATACTTTGGGGCAAAAGGCAGAAATTCCCCTTATTTTGAGGAAAACAGGCTGAAATTCCCCTTATTTTGGGGCAAGAAGGCAGAAATTCCCCGTATTTTGGGGCAAAAAGCAGACATTTCCCTTATTTTGGGGAAAATTTCAGAAATTTAACTTATTTAAGGGCAAAAAGTCAGAAATTCAACTTATTTTGGGGCAAAAAGACAAAAATTCCGTTTATTTTTGGGGAAAAGTAAGAAATTGCACTTATTTTGAGGCAAAAAGGCGGAAAATCCCCTTATTTTGGGGTAAAAATGAAGAAATTTCCCTTTTTATGGCAAAAAGGAATACACTCCCTTTATTTTCGGGCAAAAAGGCAGAAATTCCCCATATATTGCAGCAAAATTGCAGAAATTCCCCTAATTTTAAGGCAAAAAGGCAGAAATTCCCCTTATTTTGGGGTAAAACTGCAGAAATTTCACTTATTTCACGGCAACATTGCAGAAATTCTCCTTATTTTCGGCGAAAAAGGCAGAAAATCCCCGTATTTTGGAGCAAAATTGCAGAAATTCACCTAATTTTGGTGTAAAACATGCAGTAATTTTCTTTGTTTTGGGGCAAAAATGCAGAAATTCCCCTTATTTTGGGGCAAAAGGCAGAAATTCCCCTTATTTTAGAAGAAAATTGCTGAAATTTCCCTTATATGGGGACAAAAAACAGAAATTCCTTTTATTTTGGGGCAAAATTGCAGAAAAATTCCTTTATTATGGGGAAAAATTGCAGAAATTTCTTTTATTTTAAGGCAAAATTGCAGAAATTTCACTTATTTCAGAGAAAAAAAGCAAAAATTTTTATTTTGGGGTAAAAAGGCAGAAATTCCCATTTTTTTGGGAAAAAAAGGCAGAAATTCACCTTATTTTGGGGTAAAATTGCAGACATTTCACATATTTCAGGGCAAAAAGGCAGAAATTTCCATTATTTGGGAGCAAAAAGGCAGAAATTCCCTTTATTTGGGGATAAAATTGCAGAAATTTCTATTGTTTGGGGGAAAAAAGGCAGAAAATCCCCTTAATTTCGGGCAAAAAGGCAGAAATTCCTTGTATTTTGAAGAAAAATTCCAGAAATTCCCCTAATATTGGGGCAAAAATGCAGAAATTCCCTTTATTTGGGGTAAATCGGCATAAGTTCCCCTTATTTTCGGGAAAAGAGGCAGAAATTTTCTGTATTTTGAAGCAAAATGCAGAAACTCCCCTAATTTTGTGGCAAAAAGGAAGAAATTCCCTTTATTTTGAGGCAAAAATACAGAAACTCTTCTTATTTCGGGGAAAATATCAGAAATTTCCCTTATTTTGGGGCAAAATTTTAGAAATTTCTTTTATTTTGGTACAGACTTGCAGAAATTTTTCTTATTTTGTGGCAAAAAGGCAGAAATTCCCCATATTTTGGTGCAAAAAGGCTGAAATTCCTCTTATTTTGAGGTAAAATCCTGAAATTCCCCATATTTTGGGGCAAAAGTGCAGAAATTCCCCTCATTTGGGGCAAAAAAACACAAATTTCCCTTATTTTCGGGCAAAATTGCAGGAATTTCATTTATTTCAGGGCAAAAAGTCAGAAATTACTTTTATTTTGGGGCAAAAAGCAGAAATTTCTCTTATTTTGATACAAAATTGTAGAAATTTTTCTTATTTTGGAACAAAAAGGCAGAAATTACCCATATTTTGGGGCAAAAGGCAGAAATTCCCCTTATTTTGAGGTAAAAAGGCTGAAATTCCCATTATTTTGGGGCAAAAAGGCAGAAATTCTTTTTACATTGTGGCAAAAAGGTAGAAATTCCCGTTAATTGGGGCAGAAAAGCAGAAATTGTCCTTATTTAAGGGCAATAGGGCAGAAATTCCCCATATTTTGTGGCAAAAAGGCAGAAATTCCCCTTATTTGGAGGTAAAATGCTGAAATTCATATTATTTTCGGCAAAAAGGCAGAAATTCCTGTTATGTTGGGGCAAAATTGCAGAAATTTCAATTATTTCAGGGCAAAAAGTGAGAAATTTGCCTTATTTTGGGGCTAAAAGCAGAAATTCCCCTAATTTTGGGGCCAAAAACAGAAATTCCCCTTATTTTGGGGTAAAATGGCAGAAATTTCAAATATTTCAGGGCAAAAAGGCAGAAATATCACTTTATTTCGGGCAATAACGCAGAAATTCCCCGTATTTTAAAGCTAAATTTCAGAAATTCCCCTTATATTGGTGCAAAAATGCAGAAATTCACTTTTTTTTGTGCAATAAGGCAGATTTCCCCGTATTTTGAAGCAAAATTGCACCTATTCCCCTAATTTTGAGGGAAAATGCAGAAATTCACATTATTTTGGGGCAAAAAGACAGAATTTCTCCTTATTTCAGGGCAAAAAGTCAAAAATTCCCCTTATTTTGTGGCAAAGTTGCAGAAATTTCCTTTATTTTGGGGCAAAATTGCAGAAATTTCATTATTTTGGGGCAAAATTGCAGAAAATTCACTTATTTCAGAGAAAAAACACAGAAATTTCTCTTATTTTGGGGCTAAAGGGCAGAAATTACTTTTATTTTGGTACAAAATTGAGGCAAAAATGTAGAAATTCCCCATATTTTGGGGCAAAAAGCCAGAGATTCCCCTTATTATGAGGTAAAATGCTGAAATTCCCCTTATTTTGGGGAAAAAAGACAGAAATTCCCTTTATTTTGTGGCAAAAACGCAGAAATTTTTCTTATTTTGGGGCAAAATTGCAGAAATTTCACTTATTTCAGGGCAAAATTTAAAAAATTATTTTTATTTTGGGGCAAAAAGACAGAAATTCTGTTTATTTTTGGGTAAAAAGGCAGAAATTTCACTTATTTTGAGGTAAGAAGGCAGAAATTCCTCTTATTTGGGGGTAAAAATGAAGAAATTTCCCTTTTTTGTGGCAAAAGGTATACATTCCCTTTATTTTCGGGCAAAAAAGCAGAAATTCCTCGTATTTTGGAGCACAATTGCAGAAAATCCCCTAATTGTGGAACAAAAAGTCAGAAAATCCTTATATGTTCGGTCAAAAAGTCAGAAATTCTCCTTATTTTGGGGCAAAACTCAGAAATTCCACTTATTTTGGGGCAAAATTCCAGAATTTTTCCTTATTTGGGGGCAAAATTGCAGAAATTTCACTTATTTTGGGGCAAAATTGAAGAAATTTCACTTATTTCAGGGAAAACAGGTGGAAATTTTCCTTATTTTGGGGCAAAAAGGTAGAAATTCCTAATATTTTGTAGCAAAAATGCAGAAATTCCCCTTATTTTTAGGTAAAAAGGCTAAAATTCCTCTTATTTGGGGGCAAAAAGGCAGAAATTTCCCTTATTTTGGGACAAAATTGCAGAAATTTCACTTATTTCAGGGTAATAAGTCAGAAATTCCCCTTATTTTGGGGCAAAAAAGACAGAAATTCCCTTTGTTTTGGGGGAAAAAGAGAGAAATTCCACTTATTTAGAGGCAAAAATGCAGAAATTCCTCTTATTTTGAAGCAAAAATGAAGAAATTTCCCTTTTTTATGGCAAAAATGTATGCTTTCCCCTTATTTTCAGGCAGAAAGGCAGAAATTCCCCGTATTTTGGAGCAAAATTGCAGAAATTCCCCTAATTGTGGGGCAAAAAGGCAGAAATTCCCTATATGTTGGGGCAAAAAGACAGAAATTCTCTTTATTTTGGGGCAAAACTCAGAAATTCCACTTATTTTGGGGAGAAATTGCAGGAATTTACCTTATTTTATGGCAAAGTTGCAGAAATTTTCCTTAGTTGGGGCAAAATTGCAGAAATTTCACTTATTTTCAGGTAAAAGGATGACATTTCCTTTATTTTGGGGCAAAAAGGTAGAAATTCCCCTTATTTTGGGGCAAAATTGCAGAAATTTTCCTTATTTTGGGGCAAAAAGGCAGAAATTTCTTATATTTTGGGACAAAAAGGCAGAAATTCCTCTTATTTTGAGGTAATAAGGCTGAAATTCCCCTTATTTTGGGGCAAAAAGGCAGAAATTCCCTTTATTTTGGGGTAAAATTGCAGAAATTTCAAATATTTCAGGTCAAAATGGCAGAAATTTTTCTTATTTTGGGTCAAAAAGATGAAATCCCTAATTATTGGCTAAAATTGCAGAAATTTCACCTATTTCTGGACAATAAGGCAGAAATTCCACTCAAATTCGGGCAAAAAGGCAGAAATGACCCATATTTTAGAGCAAAACTAGAGAAATTCTCCTAATATTGGTGCAAAAATGTAGAAATTTCCTTTATTTAGGAGGGAAAAATGCAGAAATTCCCCATATTTTGGTGCAAAACGGCTGAAATTCTTCTTATTATGAGGTAAAATGTTGAAATTCCCCATATTTTGGGAGAAAAGGCAGAAATTCTTCTTATTTTGAGGCAAAAAGGCAGAAATCCCCCTTATTTTCAAGCAACATTGCAGAAATTTCATTTATTTTACGGCAAAAAGTCAGAAATTCCCCTTATTTTGGGGCAAAAAACAGAAATTTCTTTTATTATGGTACAAAATTAAAAAAATTTTCCTTATTTTGGAACATAAAGGCAGAAATTTTCCATATATTGGGGCAAAATGCAGAAATTATTCTTATTTTGAGGTAAAATGCAGAAATTCCCTTTATTTTAGGGCTAAAAGGCAGAAATTCCCCGTATTTTGAAGCAAAATTGCAGAAATTCTCATAATTTTCGGGCAAAAAGGCAGAAATTTTCCTTATTTTGTGGCCAAAAGGCAGAAAATCCCCTTTATTCGGGAGGAAAAAGTCAGAAAATACCCTTATTTTGGGGCAAAATTGCAGAAATTTCCTTTACATTGGGGCAAAATTGCAGAAATTTTCCATATTTTGGGGCAAAATTGCAGAAATTTCACTTATTTCAGGGAAAAAAGGCAAAAATTTCTCTTATTTTGGGGCAAAAAGGCAGAATTTTTTTTTATTTTGGTACAAAATTGCAGAAATTTTTCTTATTTTGGGGCAAAAAGACGAAAATTGCACTTATTTTGAGTCAAAAATGCAGAAAATCCCCTTATTTTGGGGCAAAAGTGAAAAATTTCCCCTTTTTATTAGAAAAAGTTATACATTCCCTTTATTTTCAAGCAAAAAGGCAGAAATTCCCCATATTTTGGAGCAAAATTGCATAAATTCTCCGAATTTTGGGGCAAAAAGGCAGAAATTCCCCTTATTTTGGGGTAAAACTGCAGAAATTTCACTTATTTCGCGGCAAAATGGCAGAAATTCTTCTTATTTTCGGCGAAAAAGGCAGAAAATCCTTGTATTTTGGAGCAAAATTGCAGAAATTCACCTAATTTTGGGGTAAAACATGCAGTAATTTTCTTTATTTTGTGGCAAAAAGGCAGAAATTTTTCTTATTTTGGGGCAAATGGCAGAAATTCCCCTTATTTTAGGGCAAAATTGCAGAAATTTCCCTTATTTGGGAGCAAAAAACAGAAATTCCCCTTATTTTGCGGCATAATTGCAGAAATTTGCTTTATTATGGGGAAAAATTGCAGAAATTTCCCTTATTTTAGGGCAAAATTGCAGAAATTTCACTTATTTCAGAAAAAAAAGCAAAAATTTTTATTATTTTAGGGAAAAAAGGCAGAAATTCTCATTATTTTGGGGCAAAAAGGCAGAAATTCACTTTATTTTGGGGTAAAATCGCAGAAATTTCACATATTTCAGGGCAAAAATGCAGAAATTCCGCTTATTTTGAGGTAAAATGCTGAAATTCCCCAATTTTGGGGCAAAAGGCAGAAATTCCCCTTATTTTGGGGCAAAAAGGCACAAATTTTCCTTATTTTCGGGCAAAATTGCAAAAATTTCATTTATTTCAAGGTAAAAAGTCAGAAATTCCCCTTATTTTGGGGCAAAAAAAAGGATTTTTTTTATTATGGTACAAAATTGAAGAAATTTTCTTTATTTTGGAACAAAAAAGCAGAAATTCCCCATATTTTGGGGTAAAAGGCAGAAATTCTTCTTATTTTGAGGGAAAATGCAGAAATTCCCCTTATTTAGAGGTAAAATGTAGAAATTCCCCTAATATTGGGGAAAAATGCAGAAATTCCCTTTATTTTGGGGCTAAAAGGCAGAAATTCCCCATATTTTGAAGCAAAATTGCAGAAATTCTCATAATTTTCGGGCTATAAGCCTGAAATTCTCTTTATTTTGGGGCAACAAGACAGAAAATCTCCTTTTTTCGAGTGCAAAAATTCAAAAGTTCTTCTTATTTGGGGCAAAATTGCAGAAATTTCCTCTACTTTGGGTCAAAATTGCAGAACTTTCCCTAATTTTGGGGCAAAATTGCAGAAATTTCACTTATTTCAGGGAAAAAAGGCAGAAATTTCTCTTATTTTGGGGCAAAACGGCAGAAATTTTCTTTATTTTGGTACAAAACTGCAGAAATTTTTCTTATTTTGGGGCAAAAAGGCAGAAATTCCCCTTATTTTGAGGTAAAAAGGCTGAAATTTCCCTTATTTGGTGGCAAAAAGGCAGAAATTCTCCTTATTTTGAGGCATAAAGCAAACATTTCCCTTATTTTGGGAAAAAATTTTAGAAATTTCACTTATTTCAGGGCAAAAAGTCATAAATTCCCCTTATTTTGGGGCAAAAAGCAGAAATTTCTTTTATTATGGTACAAAATTGAAGAAATTTTCCTTATTTTAAAACAAAAAGGCAGAAATTCCTTATATTTTGAGGTAAAAGGCAGAAATTCTTCTTATTTTGAGGTAATATGCAGACATTCCCTTTATTTTGGGGCTAAAAGGCAGATATTCTCCGTATTTTGAAGCAAAATTGCAGAAATTCTCATAATTTTCAGGCAAAAAAGCAGATATTCTCCATATTTTGGGGCAAAAAGACAGAATATCCCCTTTTTTCAGGAGAAAAATGTCAGAAAATCCCTTTATTTTGGGGCAAAATTGCAGAAATTTCCTTTACATTGGGGCAAAATTGCCGAATTTTTTTTATTTTGGGGCAAAATTGCAGAAATTTCACTTATTTCATAAAAAAAAGGCAAAAATTTCTCGTATTTTGGGGTAAAATGGCAAAAATTTCTTTTATTTTGGTACAAAATTGCAGAAATTTTTCTTATTTTGGGGCAAAAAAAGGAGAAATTCCCCTTATTTTGGGGAAAAAGCCATACATTCCCCATATTTTGGGGCAAAAGCAGACATTTCTCTTATTTTGGGGAAAAATTTTAGAAATTTCACTTATTTCAGGGCATAAAGTCAGAAATTCTCCTTATTTTGCGGCAAAAAGACAGAAATTCCGATTATTTTTGGGGAAAAGGCAGAAATTGCACTTATTTTGAGTCAAAAAGGCGGAAAATCACCTTATTTTGGGGCAAAAGTGAAGAAATTTCCCTTTTATATTGCAAAAAGGTATACATTCCCTTTATTTTCGGGCAAAAAGGCAGAAATTCCCCGTATTTTGGAGCAAAATTGCAGAAATTCCCCTAATTTTGGGGCAAAAAAGCAGAAATTCCCCTTATTTCGGGGTAAAACTGCAAAAATTTCACTTATTTCGTGGCAAGATGGCAGAAATTCCTCTTATTTTCAGGGAAAAACGCAGAAAATCCTCGTATTTTGGAGCAAAATTGCATAAATTCACCTAATTTTGGAGTAAAACATGCAGTAATTTTCTATATTTTCTGGCAAAAAAGCAGAAATTCCCCTTATTTTGGGCAAATGGCAGAAATTCCCTTTATTTTAGGGCAAAATTGGAGAAATTTCCCTTATTTGTGGGAAAAAACCAGAAATTCCCCTTTATTTTGGGGCATAATTGCAGAAATTTGCTTTATTATGGAGAAAAATTGCAGAAATTTCCCTTTTTTAGGGCAAAATTGAAAAAATTTCAGTTATTTCAGAAAAAAAAAGCAAAAATTTTTCTTATTTTTTGGCAAAAAGGCAGAAATTCCCATTATTTTGGGGCAAAAAGGCAGAAATTCACCTTATTTTGGAATAAAATTGCAGAAATTTCACATATTTTGGGCAAAAAAACAGAAATTCCCTTTATTTTGAGGTAAAAGGCTGAAATTCCCCATATTTATGGCAAAAGGCAGAAATTCCCCTTATTTTAGGGCAAAAAGCCACAAATTTTCCTTATTTTGGGGCAAAATTGCAAAAATTTCATTTATTTCAGGGTAAAAAGTCAGAAATTCCCCTTATTTTGGGGCAAAAAGGATAAATTTTTTTTATTATGGTACAAAATTGAAGAAATTTTCTTTATTTTGGAACAAAAAGGCAGAAATTCCCCATATTTTGTGGTAAAAGGCAGAAATGGTTCTTATTTTGAGGTAAAATGCAGAAATTCCCCTTATTTAGAGGTAAAATGTAGAAATTCCCCTAATAATGGGGAAAAATGCAGAAATTCCCTTTATTTTGGGGCTAAAAGGCAGAAATTTTCCGTATTTTGAAGAAAATTGCAGAAATTCTCATAATTTTCGGGCTAAAAGGCTGAAATTCTCCTTATTTTGAGGCAAAAAGACAGAAAATCTCCTTTTTTCTAGTGCAAAAATTCAGAAATTCCCCTTTTTTGAGGCAAAATTGCAGAAATTTCCTTTACTTTGGGTCAAAATTGCAGAAATTTCCCTTATTTTGGGGCAAAATTGCAGAAATTTCACTTATTTAAAAGAAAAAAAGGAAGAAATTTCTTTTATTTTGGTCCAAAAGGCAAAAATTTCTTTTATTTTGGTACAAAATTGCAGAAATTTTTCCTATTTGGGGGCAAAAAGGCAGAAATTCCCCTTATTTTGAGGTAAAAAGGCTGAAATTCCCCTTATTTGGGGGCAAAAAGGCAGAAATTCTCCTTATTTTGAGGCAAAAAGAAAACATTTCCCTTATTTTGGGGAAAAATTTTAGAAATTTCACTTATTTCAGCGCAAAAAGTCAGAAATTCCCCTTATTTTGGGGCAAAAAGCAGAAATTTCTTTTATTATGGTACAAAATTGACGAAATTTTTCTTATTTTGGAACAAAAATGCAGAAATTCTTCATATTTTGGAGCAAAATGCAGAAATTATTCTTATTTTGAGGTAAAATGATGAAATTCCCATTATTTTGGGGCTAAAAGGCAGAAATTCCCCGTATTTAGGGGCAAAAAGCAGACATTTCTCTTATTTTGGGGAAAAATTTTAGAAATTTCACTTATTTCAGGGCATAAAGTCAGAAATTTTCCTTAATTTGCGGCAAAAAGACAGAAATTCCGTTTATATTTGGGGAAAAGGCAGAAATTGCACTTATTTTGAGTCAAAAAGGCGGAAAATCACCTTATTTTGGGGCAAAAGTGAAGAAATTTCCCTTTTTTATGGCAAAAAGTATACATTGCCTTCATTTTCGGGCAAAAAGGCAGAAATTCCCCGTATTATGGAGCAAAATTGCAGAAATTCCCCTAATTTTGGGGCAAAATGGCAGAAATTCCCCTTTATTTTGGGGTAAAACTGCAGAAATTTCACTTATTTCGCGGCAAGATGGCAGAAATTCCCCTTATTTTCGGCGAAAAACGCAGAAAATCCTCGTATTTTCGAGCAAAATTGAAAAAATTCACCTAATTTTGGGGTAAAACATGCAGTAATTTTCTATATTTTGTGGCAAAAAGGCAGAAATTCCACTTATTTTGGGTCAAATGGCAGGAATTCCCCTTATTTTAGGGCAAAATTGCAGAAATTTCTCATATTTGTTGGCAAAAAACAGAAATTACCCTTATTTTGGGGCAAAATTGCAGAAATTTGCTTTATTATGGGGAATAATGGCAGAAATTTCCCTTATTTTAGACCAAAATTGCAGAAATTTCACTTATTTTTTAAAAAAAAGCAAAAATTTTTCTTATTTTGGGGCAAAAATGCAGAAATTCCTATTATTTTGAGGTAAAATGCTGAAATTCCCCTTATTTTGGGGCAAAAAGAAGAAATTTCACTTATTTCAGGGAAAAAGGCAGAAATTTCTTTTATTTTGGGGCAAAAGGCAAAAATTTCTTTTATTTTGGTACAAAATTGCAGAAATTTTTTCTATTTTGGGGCAAAAAATCAGAAATTTCTTTTATTTTGAGGTAAAAAGGCTGAAATTCCCATTATTTGGGGGCAAAAAGGCAGAAATTCTCCTAATTTTGAGGCAAAAAGAAAACATTTCCCTTATTTTGGGGAAAAAATTTAGAAATTTCACTTATTTCAGGGCAAAAATTCAGAAATTCCCCTTATTTTGGGGCAAAAAGCAGAAATTTCTTTTATTATGGTACAAAATTGACGAAATTTTCTTTATTTTGGATCAAAAAGGCAGAAATTCTCCACATTTTGGAGCAAAATGCAGAAATTATTCTTATTTTGAGGTAAATGCAGAAATTCACTTTATTTTCGAGCCAAAAGGCAGAAATTCCCCGTATTTAGGGGCAAAAAGCAGACATTTCTCTTATTTTGGGGAAAAATTTTATAAATTTCACTTATTTCAGGGCATAAAGTCAGAAATTTTCCTTATTTTGCGGCAAAAAGACAGAAATTCCGTTTATTTTTGGGGAAAAGGCAGAAAATGCACTTATTTTGAGTCAAAAAGGCGGAAAATCACCTTATTTTGGGGCAAAAGTGAAGAAATTTCCCTTTTTTATGGCAAAAAGTATACATTCCCTTTATTTTCGGGCAAAAAGGCAGAAATTCCCCGTATTTTGGAGGAAAATTGCAGAAATTTCTCTAATTTTGGGGCAAAAAGGCAGAAATTCCCCTTATTTTGGTGTAAAACTGCAGAAATTTCACTTATTTTGCGGCAAGATGGCAGAAATTCCCCTTATTTTCGGTGAGAAACGCAGAAAATCCTCGTATTTTGGAGCAAAATTGCAGAAATTCACCTAAATTTGGGGTAAAACATGTAGTAATTTTCTATATTTTGTGGCAAAAAGGCAGAAATTCCACTTATTTTGGGTCAAATGGCAGGAATTCTCCTTATTTTAGGGCAAAATTGCAGAAATTTCTCATATTTGTTGGCAAAAACCAGAAATTCCCCTTATTTTGGGGCAAAATTGCAGAAATTTCCCTTATTTTGGGGCAAAAATGCAGAAATTTCACTTATTTTAGGGAAAAAGGCAGAAATTTCTTTTATTTTGGGGCAAAAGGCAAAAATTTCTTTTATTTTGGTACAAAATTGCAGAAATTTTTCCTATTTTGGGGCAAAAAAGCAGAAATTCCTTTTATTTTGAGGTAAAAAGGCTGAAATTCCCCTTATTTGGGGGCAAAAAGGCAGAAATTCTCCTAATTTTGAGGCAAAAAGAAAACATTTCCCTTATTTTGGGGAAAAATTTTAGAAATTTCACTTATTTCAGGGCAAAAAGTCAGAAATTCCCCTTATTTTGGGGCTAAAAGCAGAAATTTCTTTTATTATGGTACAAAATTGACGAAATTTTCCTTATTTTGGAACAAAAAGGCAGAAATTCTCCATATTTTGGAGCAAAATGCAGAAATTATTCTTATTTTGAGGTAAATGCAGAAATTCCCTTTATTTTCGAGCTAAAAGGCAGAAATTCCCCGTATTTAGGGGCAAAAAGCAGACATTTCTCTTATTTTGGGGAAAAATTTTATAAATTTCACTTATTTCAGGGCATAAAGTCAGAAATTTTCCTTATTTTGCGGCAAAAAGACAGGAATTCCGTTTATTTTTGGGGAAAAGGCAGAAATTGCACTTATTTTGAGTCAAAAAGGCGGAAAATCACCTTATTTTGGGGCAAAAGTGAAGAAATTTCCCTTTTTTATGGCAAAAAGTATACATTCCCTTTATTTTCGGGCAAAAAGGCAGAAATTCCCCGTATTTTGGAGTAAAATTGCAGAAATTCCCCTAATTTTGGGGCAAAAAGGCAGAAATTCCTCTTATTTTGTGGTAAAACTGTAGAAATTTCAATTATTTCGCGGCAAGATGGCAGAAATTCCCCTTATTTTCGGCGAATAACGCAGAAAATCCTCGTATTTTGGAGCAAAATTGCAGAAATTCACCTAATTTTGGGGTTAAACATGCATTAATTTTCTATATTTTGTGGCAAAAAGGCAGAAATTCCACTTATTTTGGGTCAAATGGCAGAAATTCCCCATATTTTAGGGCAAAAGTGCAGAAATTTCCCTTATTTGTGGGCAAAAACCAGAAATTCCATTTTTTTGGGGGCAAAATTGCACAAATTTGCTTTCTTATGGAGAAAAATTGCAGAAATTTCCCTTATTTTTATTCCAAAATTGCAGAAATTTCACTTATTACAGAAAAAAAAGCAAAAATTTTTCTTATTTTGGGGCAAAAAGGCAGAAATTCCTATTATTTTTGGGCAAAAGGCAGAAATTCTCCTTATTTTGGGGTAAAATTGCAGAAATTTCACATATTTCAGGGCAAAAAGGCAGAAATTCCCTTTATTTTGAGGTAAAATGCTGAAATTCCCCATATTTGTTGGCAAATAGCCACAAATTTCCCTCATTTTCGGGCAAAATTTCAGAAATTTCATTTATTTAAGGGTAAAAAGTCAGAAATTCCCCTTATATTGGGGCAAAAAAGAGAAATTTCTTTTATTATGGTACAAAATTGAAGAAAATTTTTTTTATTTTGGAATAAAAAGGCAGAAATTCTCCATAATTTGGGGTAAAAGGCAGTAATGGTTCTTATTTTGAGGTAAAATGCAGAAATTCCCCTTATTTAGAGGTAAAATTTAGAAATTCCCTTAATATTGGGGAAAAATGCAGAAATTCCCTTTATTTTAGAGCTAAAAGGCAGAAATTTTCCGTATTTTGATAAAAAATTGCAGAAATTCTCATGATTTTCGGGCAAAAAGCCTGAAATTCTCCTTATTTTGAGGCAAAAAGAAAGAAAATCTCCTTTTTTCAGGTGCAAAAAGTCAGAAATTCCCTTTATTTGGGGCAAAATTGCAGAAATTTCCTTTACTTTGTGGAAAAATTGCAGAAATTTCCTTATTTTGGGGCAAAATTGCAGAAATTTCACTTATTTCAGGGAAAAAAGGCAGAAATTTCTTTTATTTTGGGGCAAAATGCAGAAAGTCCCCTTATTTTGGGGCAAAAAGCCATAAATTTCCCATATTTTGGGGCAAAAGCAGACATTTCTCTTATTTTGGGATAAAATTTTAGAAATTTCACTTATTTCAGGGCATAAAGTCAGAAATTCCCCTTATTTTGCAAAAAAAGATAGAAATTCCGTTTATTTTTGGGGAAAAGGCAGAAATTGCACTTATTTTGAGTCAAAAAGGCGGAAAATCACCTTCTTTTGGGGCAAAAGTGAAGAAATTTCCCTTTTTTATGGCAAAAAGGTATACATTCCCTTCATTTTCGGGCAAAAAGGCAGAAATTCCCCGTATTTTGGAGCAAAATTGCAGAAATTCTCCTAATTTTGGGGCAAAAAATCGGAAATCCCCCTTATTTTGGGGTAAAACTGCAAAAATTTCACTTATTTCGCGGCAAGATGGCAGAAATTCCCATTATTTTCGGCCAAAAACGCAGAAAATCCTCGTATTTTGGAGCAAAATTGCAGAAATTCACCTAATTTTGGGGTAAAACATGCAGTAATTTTCTATATTTTGTGGCAAAAATCAGAAATTCCCATTATATTGGGCAAATGGCAGGAATTCCCTTTATTTCAGGGCAAAATTGCAGAAATTTTCCTTATTTGTGGGCAAAAACCAGAAATTCCCCTTATTTTGGGGCATAATTCCAGAAATTTGCTTTATTATGGAGAAAAATTGCAGAAATTTCTTTTTTTTAGGGCAAAATTGCAGAAATTTCACTTATTTCAGAAAAAAAAGCAAAAATTTTTCTTATTTTGGGGCAAAAAGGCAGAAATTCCCATTATTTTGGGGCAAAAAGGCAGAAATTCACCTTATTTTGGAATAAAATTGCAGAAATTTTACATATTTCAGGGCAAAAATGCAGAAATTCCCCTTATTTTGAGGTAAAATGCTGAAATTCCCCATATTTATGGCAAAAGGCAGAAATTCCCCTTATTTTGGGGCAAAAAGCCACAAATTTTCCTTATTTTTGGGCAAAATTGCAAAAATTTCATTTATTTCAGGGTAAAAAGTCAGAAATTCCCCATACTTTTGGGCCAAAAGGATAAATTTTTTTTATTATGGTACAAAATTGAAGAAATTTTCTTTATTTTGGAACAAAAAGGCAGAAATTCCCCATATTTTGTGGTAAAAGGCAGAAATTCTTCTTATTTTGAGGTAAAATGCAGAAATTCCCCTTATTTAGAGGTAAAATGTAGAAATTCCCCTAATATTGGGGAAAAATGCAGAAATTCCCTTTATTTTGGGGCTAAAAGGCAGAAATTTTCCGTATTTTGAAGAAAATTGCAGAAATTCTCATAATTTTCGGGCTAAAAGGCTGAAATTCTCCTTATTTTGAGGCAAAAAGACAGAAAATCTCCTTTTTTCTAGTGCAAAAATTCAGAAATTCCCCTTTTTTGAGGCAAAATTGCAGAAATTTCCTTTACTTTGGGTCAAAATTGCAGAAATTTCCCATATTTTGGGGCAAAATTGCAGAAATTTCACTTATTTAAGGGAAAAAGGCAGAAATTTCTTTTATTTTGGGCCAAAAGGCAAAAATTTCTTTTATTTTGGTACAAAATTGCAGAAATTTTTCCTATTTTGGGGCAAAAAGGCAGAAATTCCCCTTATTTTGAGGTAAAAAGGCTGAAATTCCCCTTATTTGGGGGCAAAAAGGCAGTAATTCTCCTTATTTTGAGGCAAAAAGAAAACATTTCCCTTATTTTGGAGAAAAATTTTAGAAATTTCACTTATTTCAGCGCAAAAAGTCAGAAATTCCCCTTATTTTGGGGCAAAAAGCAGAAATTTCTTTTATTATGGTACAAAATTGACAAAATTTTTCTTATTTTGCAACAAAAAGGCAGAAATTCTCCATATTTTGGAGCAAAATGCAGAAATTATTCTTATTTTGAGGTAAAATGATGAAATTCCCTTTATTTTGGGGCTAAAAGGCAGAAATTCCCCGTATTTAGGGGCAAAAAGCAGACATTTCTCTTATTTTGGGGAAAAATTTTAGAAATTTCACTTATTTCATGGCATAAAGTCAGAAATTTTCCTTATTTTGCGGCAAAAAGACAGAAATTCCATTTATATTTGGGGAAAAGGCAGAAATTGCACTTATTTTGAGTCAAAAAGGCGGAAAATCACCTTATTTTGGGGCAAAAGTGAAGAAATTTCCCTTTTTTATGGCAAAAAGTATACATTGCTTTTATTTTCGGGCAAAAAGGCAGAAATTCCCTGTATTATGGAGTAAAATTGCAGAAATTCCCCTAATTTTGGGGCAAAAAGGAAGAAATTCCCCTTATTTGGGGGTAAAACTGCAGAAATTTCACTTATTATCGGCAAGATGGCTGAAATTCCCCTTATTTTCGGCGAAAAACGCAGAAAATCCTCGTATTTTGGAGCAAAATTGAAGAAATTCACCTAATTTTGGGGTAAAACATGAAGTAATTTTCTTTATTTTGTGGCAAAAAGGCAGAAATTCCACTTATTTTGGGTCAAATGGCAGGAATTCCCCTTATTTTAGGGCAAAATTGCAGAAATTTGCTTTATTATGGGGAAAAATTGCAGAAATTTCCCTTATTTTAGGCCAAAATTGCAGAAATTTCACTAATTTTTAAAAAAAAGCAAAAATTTTCTTATTTTGGGGCAAAAAGGCAGAAATTCCTATTATTTTGGGGCAAAAGGCAGAAATTCACCTTATTTTGGGGTAAAATTGCAGAAATTTCACATATTTCAGGGCAAAAAGGCAGAAATTCCCCTTATTTTGAGGTAAAATGCTGAAATTCCCCATATTTTGGGGCAAAAGGCAGAAATTCCTTTTATTTTGTGGCAAAAAGCCACAAATTTCTCTTATTTTCAGGCATAATTTAGAAATTTCACTTATTTTAGGGCAAAAAGTCAGAAATTCCCCTTATTTTGGGGCAAAAAGGAGAAATTTCTTTTATTATGGTACAAAATTAAAGAAAATTTTTTTATTTTGGAATAAAAAGGCAGAAATTCCCCATATTTTG
The DNA here is from genome assembly GCF_963924665.1 of Micromys minutus. NCBI lineage: Eukaryota > Metazoa > Chordata > Mammalia > Rodentia > Muridae > Micromys > Micromys minutus. The sequence goes on from NW_027667577.1 coordinate 44,162, forward strand.
GGGTAAAACGCAGAAATGGTTCTTATTTTGAGGTAAAATGCAGAAATTCCCCTTATTTAGAGGTAAAATGTAGAAATTCCCTTAATATTGGGGAAAAATGCAGAAATTCCCTTTATTTTAAAGCTAAAAGGCAGAAATTTTCCATATTTTGAAAAAAAATTGCAGAAATTCTCATGATTTTCGGGTAAAAAGGCTGAAATTCTTCTTATTTTGGGGCAAAAAAAAAAGAAAATCTCCTCTTCTCGGGTGCAAAAAGTCAGAAATTCCCTTTATTTGGGGCAAAATTGCAGAAATTTCCTTTACTTTGTGGCAAAATTGCAGAAATTTCACTTATTTTGGGGCAAAATTGCAGAAATTTCACTTATTTCAGGGAAAAAGGCAGAAATTTCTCTTATTTTGGGGCAAAAAGGCAGAAATTTCTTTTATTTTGTTACAAATTTGCAGAAATTTTTCCTATTTTGGGGCAAAAAGGCAGAAATTCCCCTTATTTTGGGGTAAAAAGGCTGAAATTCCCCTTATTTGGGGGCAAAAAGGCAGAAATTCCTATTATTTTGGGGCAAAAAGCAGACATTTCCCTTATTTTGGGGAAAAATTTTAGAAATTTCACTTATTTCAGAGCAAAAAGTCAGAAATTCCCCTTATTTTGGGGCAAAAATCAGAAATTTCTTTTCTTATGGTACAAAATTGAAGAAATTTTTCTTATTTTGGAACAAAAAGGCAGAAATTCCCAATATTTTGGAGCAAAATGCTGAAATTATTCTTATTTTGAGGTAAAACGCAGAAATTCCCTTTATTTTGGGGCTAAAAAGCAGAAATTCCCCATATTTTGGGGCAAAAAGCAGACATTTCCCTTATTTTGGGGAAAAATTTTAGAAATTTCACTTATTTCAGGGCAAAAAGTCAAAAATTCCCCTTATTTTGGGGCAAAAAGACAGAAATTCCGTTTATTTTTGGGGAAAAGGCAGAAATTGCACTTATTTTGAGTCAAAAAGCCGGAAAATCCCCTTATTTTGGGGCAAAAGTGAAGAAATTTCCCTTTTTTATGGCAAAAAGGTGTACATTCCCTTTATTTTCGGGCAAAAAGGCAGAAATTCCTCGTATTTTGAAGCAAAATTGCAGAAATTTTCCTAATTTTGGGGCAACAAGGCAGAAATTTCCCTTAATTTAGGGTAAAACTGCAGAATTTTCACTTATTTCGCGGCAAAATGGCAGAAACTCCCCTTACTTTTGGCAAAAAATGCAGAAAATCCTCGTATTTTTGAGCAAAATTGCAGATATTCACCTAATTTTGGGGTAAAACATGCAGTAATTTTCTTTATTTTGTGGCAAACAGGCAGAATTTCCCTTTATTTTGGGGCAAATGGCAGAAATTCCCCTTATTTTAGGGCAAAATTTGCAAAAAATTCCTTTATTCGGGGGCAAAAAACAGAAATTCCCCTTATTTTGGGGCAAAATGGCAGAAATTTGCTTTATTTGGGGGCAAAAAACAGAAATTCCCCTTATTTTGGGCAAAATTGCAGAAATTTGCTTTATTATGGGGACAAATTGCAGAAATTTCCCTTATTTTAGGGCAAAATTGCAGAAATTTCACTTATTTCAGAAAAAAAAGCAAAATTTTTTCTTATTTTGGGGTAAAAAGGCAGAAATTGCCATTATTTTGTGGCAAAAAGGCAGAAATTCACTTTATTTTGGGGTAAAAGGCACAAATTCTTCTTATTTTGAGGTAAAATGCAGAAATTCCCCTTATTTAGAGGTAAAATGCAAAAATTCCCCTAATATTGGAAAAAAATGCAGAAATTCACTTTATTTTGGAGCTAAAAGGCAGAAATTTTTCGTATTTTGAAGAAAAATTGCAGAAATTCTCATTATTTTTGGGCAAAAAGGCTGAAATTCTCCTTATTTTGGGGCAAAAAGTCAGAAAATCTCCTTTTTTCGGTTGCAAAAATTCAGAAATTCCCCTTATTTGGGGCAAAATTGCAGAAATTTCCTTTACTTTGAGGCAAAATTGCAGAAATTTCCCTTATTTTGGGGTAAAATTGCAGAAATTTCACTTATTTCAGGAAAAAAAGGCAGAAATTTCTCTTATTTTGAGGCAAAAAGGCAGAAATTTCTTTTATTTTGGTACAAAATTGCAGAAATTTTTCTTATTTTGGGGCAAAAAGGCAGAAATTCTTCTTATTTTGAGAAAAAGGCTGAAATTTCCCTTATTTTGGGGCAAAAAGGCAGAAATTCCCATTATATTTGGGCAAAAAGACAGAAATTCCTTTTATTTTTGGGGAAAAGGCAGAAATTGCACTTATTTTGAGTCAAAAAGGCGGAAAATCCCCTTATTTTGGGGCAAAAGTGAAGAAATTTCCCTTTTTTATGGCAAAAAGGTGTACATTCCCTTTATTTTCGGGCAAAAAGGCAGAAATTCCCCGTATTTTGAAGCAAAATTGCAGAAATTTTACTAATTTTGGGGCATAAAGGCAGAAATTTGCTTTAATTTAGGGTAAAACTGCAGAAATTTCACTTATTTCGCGGCAAAATGGCAGAACTTCCCCTTATTTTCGGCGAAAAAGGCAGAAAATCCTCGTTTTTTGGAGCAAAATTGCAGATATTCACCTAATTTTGGGGTAAAACATGCAGTAATTTTCTTTATTTTGTGGCAAAAAGGCAGAATTTCCCCTTATTTTTGGGCAAATTGCCGAAATTTCCCTTATTTTAGGGCAAAATTTGCAAAACTTTTCCTTATTCGGGGGCAAAAAACAGAAATTCCCCTTATTTTGGGGCAAAATTGCAGAAATTTGCTTTATTTTGGGGCAAAACAGAAATTCCCCTTATTTTGGGGCAAAATTGCAGAAATTTGCTTTATTATGGGGAAAAAGTGCAGAAATTTCCCTCATTTTAGGGCAAAATTGCAGAAATTTCACTTATTTCAGAAAAAAAAGCAAAATTTTTTCTTATTTTGGGGCAAAAAGGCAGAAATTCCCATTATTTTGGGGCAAAAAGGCAGAAATTCTACTTATTTTGAGGTAAAAAGGCTGAAATTCCCCTTATTTGGGGACAAAAGGCAGAAATTCCTATTATTTTGGGGCAAAAAGCAGACATTTCCCTTATTTTGGGGAAAAATTTTAGAAATTTCACTTATTTCAGGGCAAAAAGTCAGAAATTCCCCTTATATTGGGGCAAAAAGACAGAAATTCCATTTATTTTTGGGGAAAAGTCAGAAATTGCACTTATTTTGAGTCAAAAAGGCGGAAAATCCCCTTATTTTGGGGCAAAAATGAAGAAATTTCCCTTTTTTATTGCAAAAAGGTGTACATTCCCTTTATTTTCGGGCAAAAAGGCAGAAATTCCCCGTATTTTGAAGCAAAATTAAAGAAATTTTCCTAATTTTGGGGCAAAAAGGCAGAAATTCCCCTTAATTTAGGGTAAAACTGCAGAAATTTCACTTATTTCGCGGCAAAATGGCAGAAATTCCTCTTATTTTTGGCGAAAAAGGCAGAAAATCCTCGTATTTTGGAGCAAAATTGCAGATATTCCCCTAAATTTAGGGTAAAACATGCAGTAATTTTCTTTATTTTGTGGCAAAAAGGCAGAATTTCCCCTTATTTTGAGGCAAAAGGCAGAAATTCCCCATATTTTAGGGCAAAATTTGCAAAAATTTCACTTATTCGTGGGCAAAAAACAGAAATTCCCCTTATTTTGGGGCAAAATTGAAGAAATTTGCTTTATTTGGGGGCAAAAAACAGAAATTCCCCTTATTTTGGGAAAAAATTGCAAAAATTTCCCTTATTTTAGGGCAAAATTGCAGAAATTTCACTTATTTCAGAAAAAAAGCAAAATTTTTTCTTATTTTGGGGCAAAAAGGCAGAAATTCCCATTATTTTGTGGCAAAAAGGCAGAAATTCACCTTATTTTGGGGTAAAAGGCAGAAATTCTTCGTATTTTGAGTTAAAATGCAGAAATTCCCCGTATTTAGAGGTAAAATGCAGAAATTCCCCTAATATTGGAAAAAAATGCAGAAATTCACTTTATTTTGGAGCTAAAAAGCAGAAATTTTTCGTATTTTGAAGAAAAATTGCAGAAATTCTCATTATTTTCGGGCAAAAAGGCTGAAATTCTCCTTATTTTGGGGCAAAAAGTCAGAAAATCTCCTTTTTTCGGTTGCAAAAATTCAGAAATTTTCCTTATTTGGGGCAAAATTGCAGAAATTTCCTTTACTTTGGGGCAAAATTGCAGAAATTTCTTTTATTTTTGTACAAAATTGCAGAAATTTTTCTTATTTTGGAACAAAAAGGCAGAAATTCCCCATATTTTGGAGCAAAATACAGAAATTATTCTTATTTTGAGGTAAAATGCAGAAATTCCCTTTATTTTGGGGCTAAAAGGCAGAAATTCCCCTTATTTTGGGGCAAAAAGCAGACATTTCCCTTATGTTGGGGAAAAATTTTAGAAATTTCACTTATTTCAGGGCAAAAAGTCAGAAATTCCCCTTATTTTGGGGCAAAAAGACAGAAATTCCGTTTATTTTTGGAGAAAAGGCAGAAATTGCACTTATTTTGAGTCAAAAAGGTGGAAAATCCCCTTATTTTGGGGCAAAAGTGAAGAAATTTCCCTTTTTTATGGCAAAAAGGTGTACATTCCCTTTATTTTCGGGCAAAAAGGCAGAAATTCCCCGTATTTTGAAGCAAAATTGCAGAAATTTTACTAATTTTGGGGCATAAAGGCAGAAATTTGCTTTAATTTAGGGTAAAACTGCAGAAATTTCACTTATTTCGCGGCAAAATGGCAGAAATTCCCCTTATTTTCGGCGAAAAAGGCAGAAAATCCTCGTTTTTTGGAGCAAAATTGCAGATATTCACCTAATTTTGGGGTAAAACATGCAGTAATTTTCTTTATTTTGTGGCAAAAAGGCAGAATTTCCCCTTATTTTGGGGCAAATTGCCGAAATTCCCCTTATTTTAGGGCAAAATTTGCAAAACTTTTCCTTATTCGGGGCAAAAAACAGAAATTCCCCTTATTTTGGGGCAAAATTGCAGAAATTTGCTTTATTTGGGGGCAAAAACAGAAATTCCCCTTATTTTGGGGCAAAATTGCATAAATTTGCTTTATTATGGGGAAAAAGTGCAGAAATTTCCCTCATTTTAGGGCAAAATTGCAGAAATTTCACTTATTTCAGAAAAAAAAGCAAAATTTTTTCTTATTTTGGGGCAAAAAGGCAGAAATTCCCATTATTTTGTGGCAAAAAGGCAGAAATTCACCTTATTTTGGGGTAAAAGGCAGAAATTCTTCTTATTTTGAGGTAAAATGCAGAAATTCCTCTTATTTAGAGGTAAAATGCAGAAATTCCCCTAATATTGGGAAAAAATGCAGAAATTCACTTTATTTTGGAGCTAAAAGGCAGAAATTTTTCGTATTTTGAAGAAAAATTGCAGAAATTCTCATTATTTTCTGGCAAAAAGGCTGAAATTCTCCTTATTTTGGGGCAAAAAGTCAGAAAATCTCCTTTTTTCGGTTGCAAAAATTCAGAAATTCCTTTTATTTTGGGCAAAATTGCAGGAATTTCCTATACTTTTAGGGCAAAATTGCAGAAATTTCTCTTATTTTGGGGTAAAATTGCAGAAATTTCACTTATTTCAGGTAAAAAATGGCAGAAATTTCTCTTATTTTGGGGCAAAAAGGCAGAAATTTTTTTTATTTTGGTACAAAATTGCAGAAATTTTTCTTATTTTGGGGAAAAAATGCAGAAATTCCCCATATTTTGGGGCAAAAGGCAGAAATTCCCCTTATTTTGAGAAAAAAGGCTGAAATTCCCCTTATTTTGGGGCAAAAAGGCAGAAATTCCCCTTATTTTTGTGCAAAATAACAGAAATTCCTTTTATTTTTGGGGAAAAGGCAGAAATTGCACTTATTTTTAGATAAAAGGCAGAAAATCCCCCTATTTTATGGCAAAAGTGAAGAAAATTCCCTTTTTTATGGCAAAAAGGTATGCATTCCCATTATTTTCGGGCAAATAGGCAGAAATTCCCTGTATTTTGGAGCAAAATTGCAGAAATTCCCCTAATTTTGTGGCAAAAAGGCAGAAATTCTTCTTATTTTGGGGTAAAACTGCAGAAATTTCACTTATTTCGCGGCAAGATGGCAGAAATTCCCCTTATTTTCAGCGAAAAATGCAGAAAATCCTCGTATTTTGGAGCAAAATTGCAGATATTCACCTAATTTTGGGGTAAAACATGCAGTAATTTTCTATATTCTGTGGCAAAAAGGCAGAAATTCCCCTTATTTTGGGTCAAATGGCAGAAATTCCCCTTATTTTAGGGCAAAATTGCAGAAATTTCCCTTATTTGTGGGAAAAGACCAGAAATTCCCCTTAATTTGGGGCAAAATTGCAGAAATTTGCTTTATTATTGGGAAAAATTGCAGAAATTTCCCTTATTTTAGGCCAAAATTGCAGAAATTTCACTTATTTCAGAAAAAAAAGCAAAAATTTTTCTTATTTTGGGGCAAAAAGGCAGAAATTCCTATTATTTTGGGGCAAAAGGCAGAAATTCACCTTATTTTGGGGTAAAATTGCAGAAATTTCACATATTTCAGGGCAAAAAGGAAGTAATTCCCCTTATTTTGAGGTAAAATGCTGAAATTCCCCATATTTTGGGGCAAAAGGCAGAAATTCCCCTTATTTTGGGGCAAAAAGCCACAAATTTTCCTTATTTTCGGGCAAAATTTCAGAAATTTCATTTATTTCAGGGTAAAAAGTCAGAAATTTCCCTTATTTTGAGTCAAAAAGGAGAAATTTCTTTTCTTATGGTACATAAATGAATTTTTTTTTTTTTGGAAGAAAAAGTCAGAAATTCCCCATATTTTGAGGTAAAAGGCAGAAATGGTTCTTATTTTGAGGTAAAATGAAGAAATTCCCCTTATTTAGAGGTAAAATATAGAAATTCCCTTAATATTAGGGAGAAATGCAGAAATTCCATTTATTTTAGAGCTAAAAGGCAGAAATTTTCCGTATTCTGAAAAAAAATTGCAGAAATTCTCTTGATTTTCCGGTAAAAAGGCTGAAATTCTCCTTATTTTGGGGCAAAAAGAAAGAAAATCTCCATTTTTCGGGTGCATAAAGTCAGAAATTCCCATTATTTGGGGCAAAATTTTAGAAATTTCCTTTACTTTGTGGCAAAATTGCAGAAATTTTACATATTTTGGGGCAAAATTGCAGAAATTTCACTTATTTCAGGGAAAAAAGGCAGAAATTTCTCTTATTTTGGGGCAATAAGGCAGAAATTTCTTTTATTTTGGTACAAATTTGCAGAAATTTTTCCTATTTTGGGGCAAAAAGGCAGAAATTTCCCTTATTTTGAGGTAAAAAAGCTGAAATTCCCCTTGTTTGGGGGCAAAAAGGCAGAAATTCCTATTATTTTGGGGCAAAAAGCAGACATTTCCCTTATTTTGGGGAAAAATTTTAGAAATTTCACTTATTTCAGGGCAAAAAGTCAGAAATTCCCCTTATTTTGGGGCAAAAAGCAGAAATTTCTTTTATTATGGTACAAAATTGACGAAATTTTCCTTATTTTGGAACAAAAAGGCAGAAATTCTCCATATTTTGGAGCAAAAAGCAGAAATTATTCTTATTTTGAGGTAAATGCAGAAATTCCCTTTATCTTCGAGCTAAAAGGCAGAAATTCCCCGTATTTAGGGGCAAAAAGGAGACATTTCTCTTATTTTGGGGAAAAATTTTATAAATTTCACTTATTTCAGGGCATAAAGTCAGAAATTTTCTTTATTTTGCGGCAAAAAGACAGAAATTCCGTTTATTTTTGGGGAAAAGGCAGAAATTGCACTTATTTTGAGTCAAAAAGGCGGAAAATCACCTTATTTTGGGGCAAAAGTGAAGAAATTTCCCTTTTTTATGGCAAAAAGTATACATTCCCTTTATTTTCGGGCAAAAAGGCAGAAATTCCCCGTATTATGGAGTAAAATTGCAGAAATTCCCCTAATTTTGGGGTAAAAAGGCAGAAATTCCTCTTATTTTGTGGTAAAACTGTAGAAATTTCAATTATTTCGCGGCAAGATGGCAGAAATTCCCCTTATTTTCGGCGAATAACGCAGAAAATCCTCGTATTTTGGAGCAAAATTGCAGAAATTCACCTAATTTTGGGGTTAAACATGCATTAATTTTCTATATTTTGTGGCAAAAAGGCAGAAATTCCACTTATTTTGGGTCAAATGGCAGAAATTTCCCGTATTTTGGAGCAAAATTGCAGAAATTCCCCTAATTTTGGGGCAAAAACCAGAAATTCCCCTTTTTTTGGGGCAAAATTGCACAAATTTGCTTTATTATGGGGAAAAATTGCAGAAATATCCCTTATTTTTATTCCAAAATTGCAGAAATTTCACTTATTACAGAAAAAAAAGCAAAAATTTTTCTTATTTTGGGGCAAAAAGGCAGAAATTCCTATTATTTTTGGGCAAAAGGCAGAAATTCACCATATTTTGGGGTAAAATTGCAGAAATTTCACATATTTCAGGGCAAAAAGGCAGAAATTCCCTTTATTTTGAGGTAAAATGCTGAAATTCCCCATATTTGTTGGCAAATAGCCACAAATTTCCCTCATTTTCGGGCAAAATTTCAGAAATTTCATTTATTTCAGGGTAAAAAGTCAGAAATTCCCCTTATATTGGGGCAAAAAAGAGAAATTTCTTTTATTATGGTACAAAATTGAAGAAATTTTTTTTTATTTTGGAATAAAAAGGCAGAAATTCTCCATAATTTGGGGTAAAAGGCAGAAATGGTTGTTATTTTGAGGTAAAATGCAGAAATTCCCCTTATTTAGAGGTAAAATGTAGAAATTCCCTTAATATTGGGGAAAAATGCAGAAATTCCCTTTATTTTAGAGCTAAAAGGCAGAAATTTTCCGTATTTTGATAAAAAATTGCAGAAATTCTCATGATTTTCGGGCAAAAAGGCTGAAATTCTCCTTATTTTTGGGCAAAAAGAAAGAAAATCTCCATTTTTCGGGTGCAAAAAGTCAGAAATTCCCTTTATTTGGGGCAAAATTGCAGAAATTTCACTTATTTGAGAAAAAAAAAGCAAAAATTTTTTTTATTTTGGGGCAAAAAGGCAGAAATTCCCATTATTTTGGGGCAAAAAGGCAGAAATTCACCTTATTTTGGGGTAAAATTGCAGAAATTTCACATATTTCAGGGCAAAAAGGCAGAAATTTTCCTTATTTTGAGGTAAAATGCTGAAATTCCCCATATTTTGGGGCAAAAGGCAGAAATTCCCCTTATTTTGGGGCAAAAAGCCACCAATTTCCCTTATTTTTGGGCAAAATTGCAAAAATTTCATTTATTTCAGAATAAAAAGTCAGAAATTCCCCTTATTTTGGGGCAAAAAGGAGAAATTTTTTTTATTATGGTACAAAATTGAAGAAATTTTCTTTATTTTGGAACAAAAAGGCATAAATTCCCCATATTTTGGGGTAAAAGGCAGAAATTTTTATTTTGAGGTAAAATGCAGAAATTCCCCTTATTTAGAGGTAAAATGTAGAAATTCCCCTAATATTGGCGAAAAATGCAGAAATTCCCTTTATTTTGGGGCTAAAAGGCAGAAATTTTCCGTATTTTGAAGAAAAATTGCAGAAATTCTCATAATTTTTGGGCTAAAAGTTTGAAATTCTCCTTATTTTGGGGCAAAAAGACAGAAAATCTCCTTTTTTCGAGTGCAAAAATTCAGAAATTCCCATTTTTTGAGGCAAAATTGCAGAAATTTCCTTTACTTTGGGTCAAAATTGCAGAAATTTCCCTTATTTTGTGGCAAAATTGCAGAAATTTCACTTATTTCATGAAAAAAGGCA